>NW_009647419.1:4668473-4685199 GCF_000708025.1 Charadrius vociferus | reverse complement strand
AGGTAAGAATGGGAAAGAGCAATGAAATACATAAAGTCTAACAAAGCACTCTATACCACCGTTTGTCTAATTCTACATGACATAAGATGATGTCCAAAATTAAAACAAAATCAGAAAAAATAAGTTTAGAATGGAAAGATACTAGATAAAAGCAGTTTATTAAATCAGTAGACAGAATAGGCCTTCTAAAAGTGACTTACAGAAAACGTAGCATAGTGTCACTTCACTATCTGCTGAGAAAGCTGTCCTGTCACCTGTCCGACTGAAAGTACAACACTAAGAGAAATCTGAATGGTGAGCTCCACAGCTTCTGAGAGGTTATGTGAATTTCTGTTCCTCCCTTCAGGTTAGGCGATAGCTACAAAGATGTGGAATTTTGTTTTCCTCCTATTGCTTCTGCATTCTCCAGAGACAGTAGAAAAAGTTTTAAGAATAAATATACATTTCAGAATTTATCTTGAATCCCTGTATGACAAAGCGAAGAGAGGGAGTTAAGTGTTTTCAAAACCAGGAACATTGATATAGTGGAACTAAGCAGATCAAGCTTTCAGACTGTATTTTAAAAGCACTGGATACATGGCTGGCTGGGCCCACTAATAGCCAACTTCAAATGCCAGCTGAAGTAGCTCTATAATGGAAAGCCAGCCTAACGAAATGAATGCCAAGCAGGAAAAACAACTTATTTTTCAATTACTCCTATTTGCTTGTCCACAAAACCCACAATAGAAGTCTCTACTATTTGCCCTCTATCTACTTTATCATATTGAAAACTAATATACACAAACTTCTGCAAGTGGAACTTCAAAACTATTTTGTGTACAAAGCTAATGACTTGGGTTATATTTCTCAACAGTACCCTATTGTTTTGGTTACTGTAGAAAGTGTTACCCGCTGTTCTAAAAATAAAGTCACAATTATTGAACTATTCTGAATCTGGATAAAACTTATTTCTTTAGATTTAGGAACACTATAGTAATCATTTGCTTTTCATTTTCCTTATGTCCAGAACAGTGAGAATGACTTCCCTCTGTTTTTTCCATGTCCACATGAGTTATAAGCCACAGCTGCAGTCCTCATTTAATCATCTGAAGAACAACCTGGGATACCCAAACATATTCTTACTGGGTATGGTGCAGCACTTCTGTTATTACAACTATTTTTTAAATCTGAGCCTAACACACAATCCCGAGCATGTCACACGATGCAAGTTAGAATGTAAAGAATCAAACCGTATGATCCAGGTATCAATGAAAAATCTAACAGATACGGTCAACAAAAAGCATTGTTAAATCATTATGGCAGAGTACTGGGAATTGAGAAATGTTAACACTGCGTAGATTACAGCAAAACTCAAGATATACATCTCAGCTCCCTAACTGGAAAGTCACTCCTGCTCTCAAAAAACTCCCACACTGTCCAAGAACCAGGAAAAGCCAGGAGAAGTCATCTGAGAAGCAAGAGAATTAGCAGCTACTAGTGAAAACAACAGGATAAGCTCTTGACCATATGCACGTTAATTAGCATGCTAGAACAAAGTTCAGTGCTGACTTTAGCAGTGATAGGAATTTTAGGATTCATTATTATTCATAGTTGGTGAAATGTACTGGCAACCAGCATAACGCAAAATTTAAAATTCAAGTAAGGAAAGCAGTGTGGTTTACAAGCTTTGGTTAACCATCCAAATATTTATCCCATTAGTAGTAAGAAGCATGGTGACAGATGAGGAAGCTGGGGTTTCCTAAATGGAATTATGAGTTTACAGGATCACGACAGGTCCCAAAGCACAGAAACCTTCTTTGGCAGGTCGCTGCAAAATCAACAGATGTAAAATAGAGATTTAGACATGTTATATTGTTTCATCTGTTATTACAAATTGCAGTGTATTTGAGTTGCACTTGGTGAGCCGGGAGATAAATACTGTTCTCAACAGACATACAGCTGTGTTTTGGAAAGGATCTCCACAGAGAAGGATTGTGAAAAATCACCTATAGCTAACAAATACTGGTGTGTGCAAGAGAGATTAAATAGGGCTTCTGTCATTTGCACACTGGACATTAGCAAATATTTTTCCCATAGTATTCTATAAAAGACATTCAAATAAACAGTAAGAATTACCATACCGATGACAGTTGTTTATTGTTTTGGAAGGCACAGATGCAGCTACTTTCCCATTCATTTCAGTTAGCCTGACATAAATATATAATAAAGGAAACTTTCGATAACAAGCGTGAAACAATCAACAGCAATTTACCTTAAGGGATTGATAATGCAAACACGCTTGAGAATGTGTTCCTATCACTTTGCACAAAAAGAGAATTCAAAATCAAGGATTGACAGATGTCATGTGAACTTCTTGGTAAGTATTTTATTCTTTAAGTATTTTAAGTCCAATAAATTCAAGATGGTTTTGTACTGTAATTCTGCTCAGTCAGAAGACAAAACAGGCAACTGAACAAATACACCATCGAGGTTCAGCTTAAGAAATGTAGTATGGACTTCTCCACTCGCAGAACTTGGCACATACTTTGAACCAGCAGAAACACTTCCTATTCCTCCTTCAGGAAGAAGGTGATTTTATTATGCCTAACACAATCATCAACTTCTCTGGAAAATGGCCAATGTGACATTAGCATTCCATTAGAAACAGACAAGGCTAACACTTGACACCATACATGATCAGTGGTTATTTAGCGGCACAGCTACACTGCACTGCTTGAAGTACCTTCCAGCACGTAATGCACAGTAGCCAGAATTTAGTATTTCTAAAGCTATGCAGCAAGAGAGCGAAAGATTATGACTTCTGCCACTCATCATGTGGACAGGCTGTTGTGGTGGGGCCAGGGAAGAGGACAGCAATAAACTTATGTTTCTATAACACATGCAGTAATCGACATCCTTAAATGAAGGAATATGCTTTAAAAATATTTCCTTCTTGATATTTCAATGTTTCTGAACCAAATACTGATGACATTTAATTGATTTAGGCGCAGTTTTCTATATCATACAGCCAGTTAACTCATCATCTGACCAACTTAACACTAGGTTAAAAAAGTTCATTAAAATTATTTTATACTTCAACCAAGAACGTGGGCTTTGGGGTTTTTTTGTTGTTTTTTCCCCCCTCCTAATTCCTTGATACACGAAAACACAGAAAAAGTATGCTTACTTTCTAATAAAACATCATTTTCTCAGTTACAAAGCACTTAAAACGATATAGATAGTTAAAAAAAAGCAACATTACTGAAAATTCAGTTCACATTTCTGCCAAGGCTAACTTCTTTTCATACCAATCCCTTATATAGTTCACTTGTGTACGTTTAAACCATTAATCTCTCTGGGTCAACACTGGATAAGATAAACTATGCTCACAGCATATATATACAGACAAGTTTCCATTTAATTCTAGGTACACTGAAGAAATGAAGACTATTTTGATTATAACACTTCCAAAGAGACTTTGTAGCTAAAACATTGATTTCCCCTCTAATACATCGCAGCTTGAGGGCACTTTTCAACTAACATGTTGATCCCTGAAGTAACTTTGATTTTTAAAAAATGTTCTTGTATTACAGATAGCAATCACCTTCTCAAGAGGGCTCTCATTTATGGAGCATGACTTCATTCTGGACATTTTTCAAATTAGCTGACATTGAGACGCTACAGCTTCTCATAATGAGGAAGTGCTATTTGTTCCATTAGCATATGGTGCAACCTTTCCGCTGTCCATCAAGGAATACGAGAGTTACCAAGGGATGGGACCACTTCCTAATTATTTAGAGTGACCGAAATTAACACCTTCATCACCATATTCTGTATATGGACAAAATTCTTCTGAATTCCATTTCCTGTTCATTTCCTCCTAAGAATCTCTAGCTAGCCATGTGACCTCAAACACAGGACCAAAAATCACATTTAAAGGCAAATTACCAGGATTTTGAAAAATGATGCAAGTTACTAAGCAACTATCCAAAGTAAAACAATCCAGGAAAAATTTTAACCTGCTAAACAATGCAAAACAGTCAAGAAATGAGAGAGAGACAACTCGGGGGTACCATTTGCAATGAAGTCCTGTTTCAACTCAGCTATGAAGTTACATACTGTCCCTTCAAGGCGTATTGCTGAAGAGGAGTGAATGTGCTTTGGAAATTAGTTCTATTAAATCTCTAGGTTTACATTTAATTTAGAGAGGGCGTTCTCTTAATTGCAAGAGCCTTTTCATGCTTTGCATAAAAAAGAAACAATTAGAACAATCTGAAACAAAACGAGCGTGAAACTTCTCCACCATCTCACATGCCACTGCAGCAAGTGCAGACATGTAACAGATGGTCAATTTAACTTACATTCTCAGTTATTAAACATTACCTGCAGGTCCATTAAACTGCTTTTCTACTGGAAACACGATATAAATTACTTAGTACCCACAATGCAGAGGATTAACTTGACCTTTCTCTACAGTGTGATACATTACTGCTCAAAGACATTCAAATACAAAACTAAAATGATGCTAGCTGTTCTAGTGTCAAATTTTACAGTTACATCTTTAGTTGGTGAGTGTCAGTCATCCACCTTATTGTTTCTTTATGACAAACACCATTGAGTTAATGGGTACTAGAAAAACACACAGCAACAGATTAAGGTACTATAAAACAGTTGTGTGAACCCACGAATTCAAACTCTTGGTCAGCTAAGAAGGAGAGAGAAAGACTGAAGTACTATTTTACACCGTTGGTCTCTGCCTGTTGTGTGCAATTTACACAACTTTTGCCTCTTCTTATAAACACGCTTCAATAGGTCCTGGAAATGACAATACACAATACTGGGCCATTGCTTTTAATACTGAAAACTTGATCAAATACTGATTTTACTCAAAGTAATTGTTTGCTTATGGCAAGCTACAGCTTTTTAACTATGTATATCACAATAATTGTATGTAAATTAAGATGACTTCTGAAATTCATCACTACAGCTCATTTAATTATTTGATTTAATGTATTCAGATCCCTGTAAATAGTATAGAGGATGAAAAGCTGTTTGTTACTAATAAAAGCTCAAGTAAAGCTACTCCTACTTCAAATGACTGCATTTTGGGAGGTAGGAAGCACGGGAGAATTTGTCTTCATATTATATGGCCTTTAATACCTAAACTCTCAAGAAACAACAAACTCTTCATCAATCTACTACTACACTTTTGCTTGACTGAACTCTAAGACACAGCAAGTTAGGTGAAAAGGAATACTGCTGTGTGGCATAGAAAGAAGATTCAGGCATATATTTGGTTGGTACACCATTATGCATTCAGATATATGGTGTTGTCAAAGCAAACAGAAAACACTGTTCTTTCCACATAATGGCCTCAACACACAACAGCCCAAGGAAGGAATAAATATTCCTTGAAGCAACCTGAACGATTAAGAATCTAACTATATTTTTCCTCCTTCACAAATACTTATTTTGGAATAGCAAAGATACTTACTTAAACCACCTGCTCATCCTTGCTCCTTCGCTGACAACCACATTCCTTCAAATATGGGCAACGGGCACAAATTGAAACACAGGAGGCTCCATCTGAACATCAGGAAACACTTTTTACTGTGGAAGTGACTGAGCACTGGCACAGGTTGCCCAGGCAGGTTGCAAAGTCTCCTTGGAGACATTCAAAAGCCTTCTGGACGTGGTCCTGGGCAACCAGCTCTAGGTGGCCCTGCTTGAGCAGCAGAAGGTTAGATCAGACGCCCTCCAGAGGTCTCTTCCACCCTCAATCCCTCTGTGCAATACGCAGCAGTCTGACCACTGGTGAGGAACCACTCTCTATGTAAAGCCGTTCTCACTAATTGCTGAAAGAGCTATCTGCCATTACTAATACTGTATTTCTGATACTACTGTTTGAGAACAGAAACAAACAAAAGATTTGGACAGTATGTAGAACATCAAATTAACAGCATCCATGAAAATCATGGATGATGTCTTATCATCAGCTTACAGGAGACAATGATTTATATACCAGCATTTACAAGTAAAAATGCTCTCTAAGAACTGGCTGCATCAGGGGAAGCTGCATCCCATCTAATGGTGACAATCTGGCCTCAACTACATTCAGCTCAGTCATACATACCCTGGATGCTCTACAGCAATGCTGATAGCCCAAACCCTCAGGGAACTACAACTAGTGCTGAATATAGCAGTCATCATTGTACAGCAAGTAGCACATGAAACCTGTCCGTACCTCTATACTGACTTCTCAGAGAGGAAATTCAGGTGAGATGTCAGATCTTATCTTTGCGAAACCCAGTTATCTGCCAACATAGTACTAGAAGGCATCTGAAGAGAACCATGCAGTGAACCAATGCACCACAAATTGCCTAAAGCGAGGGTGAAGCTCACCTGCATAGCACAGACTCTTCCCCACAGTCAATTCCAGTCTGAGTAATGAATTCCTACAGAAACTAGAACCACTGCAAATATTACCAGTATCTTGTCTAAAAGCAAGGTATACTTTGGTGATCTGGCTTTTGCTAACAGAAACATAGAAAATAAAATAAAACAACGCATTTAATAACAGCCCTACAAGACTTACCCTGGGGAGAGAAAGAACAAACCACCCAAAACAGATGTTAATCACATTGCCTAATTAATGTCAGGCATTACAATAAGGAGAATTATATATGAAACAAAAACCCATACCAAGGAGGTAAATTCTTTAGAAAATGCCACATTTGAGTCAACACAATTAGCAGTCCAGGACACTGTGTCTGAGGCAGACAAGTAGCTATGCTGGAACACAATATCCTCTAGAAGATCATGCAATGCCACAGAGAATTAAGAGAGCATCTGTGCTCTTGCTGGGTAGAACATTAACATGAATGGCTGCCAATGGCTTGGAAGCATTAATCTGTAGATATTTAAATACAGATAGACACACTTTAAACACTTCAGGCAAGAGTATTTGTAATTCTTATAATATTCCATAATAAAAGACAACAGTACCAAAAAAAAAAATCCAAATACTTTAGTATTGACAGAGTTAATTTTAAAGAATGTCTCCAGATTCTTTTCAAAGACATCATATAATATTGTTTAATTTCTCTCCTGAATTTTAACTTGTTCCCCTCTTGTTTACATACACTCTCCTGTTACAATAGAATTTTATGAGGAATTTTTTTGTTTGTTTCATGTTCATTATACTGGAAACTAACTCTCATTTTTGTCTTGTAATATTGACAAGCACTAAAAGTATATGCAGTGTAAGTGTAAGATTTGAAAGCTTTCACTAAAGCAAATGATCTGCATGTTTACACTTCACATCAAAAGCCATTGTATCCCATATTCTATTCTATATTCAATACTAGGGCATGGCAACTGATAAATTAAAGCATATGTATGTGTGAGGAGCCTTGGTCTTCAAAATGGGTAAAAACATCTGTTCTTTTCTCTTCACACAGAAAATATCTTTTAGACATACTTAATATTAACCACACTTCTGTTTTGTTTAGCACAGTTCAGAGCAAGACTTCATTATTACTCTTTGGAGCTACTGTCTTGCTTTGAGATTTACTGCATCTCTGGTGACAATAACTGATGCCATCTTCACCACCACTATTCTCATATTCTCTTTCAGCTAATGAAAATTTCACTTTTGGAACAACACTTTATAATTGTACAGTTTTAGTAATTTTTAGCTTCTTTTAGGAATTCTTATATGTTAAAATTTTTGTGTTGCACAACCAGTATAGCAAAGACAAGTGTCATATGAACTGAAGAAAAAATGATAAATTATTTAAATGAGAAATTCACAGGAGAGTAAAAGGAGGATGCAAAAAACAAATGGATACTGTGTATATGAGAAAATTTAAGTACTATGAAATAGATCTAAATGCTATAGAAGTAGGGTAAGTTTATCTTTTATTTTGCTGCTCAAAACCAAAAAGTAAAATGCACAGGTTTAATTATATCATCATCATCAGGAAAACTGTTTTGAACTATGCCTATTTATGCCTGCAGACAGGAGATCTTCAGAAAGGAGAACGAAAGTCCAACTTAATATTGTATGTTGAGGTTCTTCTGCAAACAGGAATTCTTTTTTTTCTTCTCTTTACTGTTTCACTAAATTCTGTAGGGTACCTTTTATACATTCCACATCTGAATCATTCCTTCCAGAAGAGAAAACCTGTTAGCAGCTTGGATGTACGTTCACACACAGCAGAATAACCGCATGCTAGAGGCAGCACCAAAGAGAACTCAATGCGGAAATTTTTAGGTTGATTTGCCTAAGGCAACTAAAATAGAGATTTATTTCCAAGAACTTGAACTAAAACTCTGAATAGAGCATTTAATACAAATTAATTTCCTTACACCAATTCAACAGAGGCAAAGGGAAAGGTCTGTGTCAGGTTAACAAATTAAATTTCTACTGAGAAGCTTCCTAAATTGAGAAAAATCTGGTTAATGGAATCTGTGTAAAAGTCAATAGTTTCCACTATGGTCCTGACACACAACAGTGCATCAATAGACCTAATACTCTTCTACAAATGTCTCCAGTATTATGATGCTGTCACCTTCCCTTTTCTGTTTTCACCTCTCACTCTCCCATTCATTCACTGTCACATCCAATGTAGCTGATCAATTCTTATTTCATCAACAGCAAGAAATACTTTCTACTTAGAACTGTTGAAGTAGTAGAGGGCACATTTCAGGCCATGCTCAATACATTTTCCCCTCTGTTTTTAAACAGCTGCATGACATAAACATGTTTGATGACCCTTTTGCCAGTGGGGGGGGAAAAAAAAAAAATAATTGTCTTTACATATAGCATAGAATATGCATAGACTAGAGAATGTCCTCTTGCAAAAGTCCATCCAGAATGCCAGTACGAGTTGAACTATAAACACATTCTGTTATTCTGTCAAGTGTTTCACATATGTTATTAGAAATAAGTTAGAAAGCAGATGAAAAGATATTTTACCAGTAAAACATTCTCATTACTGCAAAACACAATGATAGGTAAAGAGCAGAAAATGTATCAGTACTTACTCCTAGAAAGGAGTATCTTCAATCAAGTAATGAAACTTGAATGAGGAGTATTTCCTCTTTCTACTGAAATTGGGGTAATTGTCACTTACTTCTGTAGAAACACAGCCAAAATAGAGGGGGAAAAAAGGGTCTGAAAAAAACTTCTCTGTATAATTGTGGGGGAAACAAATATAAATAAGTGTGTGTACACACATGCACACATTCTTCCTTATCTCTCCTAAGTCAGACGCAACAGTCTAGTATCACTTGAAAACCAGAAAGAAATTTATTACATAAAATCATGCCAAATGAACAGTCTTTGGAAAGAAGCTGCTCTCAGAGTTAAAAAAACAACACATTATGGCCTAAGAAGAAAAAAAAACAGTTTCAATGGTTTGCCACCTTCAGTATCTTCAGAAGGTATTGCAACCCGCATGGTTTCACAGGACAAGCATGCCTTTTACAGCCTCAGGCAGAGCACTCGCCCCCAGTGCCACCTATATTGAGTCCTGCACTTCCATTTCTCTGACAGCTCCTTGTTTTGGTGAATGCAAGAACGTTTGAACACTTCCTAAAGGACCTACTCTTCAGAAAGCAAGTAAAGGAACATTTCTTTTTAGAGCAGCTTACTTTAATGAATCCAAAAGTATGTTATATATGGGGCCACCTGACCAAAAAAAAAAAAGAAAAAAAATCTGATGTGTATATGCCTATATACTTCAGGAGCATTAGCTGACTTCTTTTGCTTGCAAGATTCCAGGTTTTACCTAATGAGTAAAAATCCTACATCCATTACAGCGTTTTCAATGAGTTCTGTGCCTTGCTTTAACCTGCACTTACATTTTTCATAAATGGTCCCTCTGTATGACAGCAGAAGCTAAAAAGATAGAGTGAAAATGCTGCCTCCATTTATAAAGACGCAGTTCTTTGTGAGGCGGTACTCCAAACCAAGCATGTATTTGCGATCAAAACTCACCTTGCTCTCCTGCACCATGCAGGAAACACCCCTTCCCCTTAAATGCCCACGAGCTCTACCTTGAGAGGAGAAACAGATTTCACCATTTCAAAAAGAGCTCTCCTCCTTTTCCCATGCAGTCTATTCAGTTATGTATCTCCCTTCTTAACGCTACTTGTTCAGGATCACAATCTAAGAGAAGATCAAAGGTCACTGAACTATGCCAACGAAAACAACAGTCTGTAAGGTGACTACACAGACTGAGCTCTGCTGAAGCACCTGTCCCCTCTCCCCCTTTCAATGTTAAGGAAATTATGCTGTGCCTCTGAACTCCAAATGTCAACATAATTAAGTTATTTATGTTCCACAGCAGTCGAGAGCTAGACAAAAATTTGTTATACGAATGTTTTCCACTAATAATGCAAATCTAGCTTTGATTCATTAGTTATTTATATATACTAATTTTTAAAAAAAGAAAATAAAAAAACCACTTTAAAAATTCAGCTCAAAATGCAAAGTTCAGAATTTTATTGTGCATGGAAGTTTTTGCCAGTGCCATGGAACAAGATTTCAAGAAGTAGAGGAATTTTCCCACTGCAAGAGCCTTGCCTGCATGTTCCTCCTACCAGTGGCCTCTGCCTCCCCAGCACACTGCCAATCTCCTAGCTGTCACAGCTGAGCTCAGACTGTGCATCATCACTTCTATGTGTACAGTTCACAGCTCTATTTTTGACTGAAGCACACAGAAATTACAAAGCCAATTGTCTAAATAGTAGAAAATCCACACAACAAAATTCCATAAACACTGTCATTGTAAAATGAAATTGAAATTAGCATCCAGGTTTTATCATTGTTTTTACATCATCTAGAAGATTTTTTTTTATGGTGGCTAAAGCACTAGGGAGTAAAGAATTTTTCAGGCTTGTTAATAACTTTTCATCACCAGTGGTATCACATGGTACCACCAACTCATGCAGACTCAATTATTTTTTAATTTACTAATTACTGAATAGCTTTGATGGGTTCTGAAAGACTAGTGTGATTTTCCAACCCAGCTGCCAACCCTACATAAGTGAATGCAACACTATTGTTCAGTGCTTTCAAGAAATTTGCAGGAGTGGCAGGACATACTGCCATATTGTAAATAAACAGCAACTCAGATTTTTGTTAAGATATTTAGACTGAACCCTAAGATTCAATAGGAATTCCTCAAACTTTTTGACTTTATTTTCCACACTTTCCTCATCTCTTCTGCCCTAGGATGAAGCTCTGCATATCCACTTCCCTGGCTACTGGCAAAAGAGAAGCTACAGCTGTGACTCCCCCAACTGTATGGGGGAGCCAGATACACGCTACTAAACAAAAAAGAAGAATCAAATATTACAAATTTTCAAAAGTGAGCATAGCTTCTCTATGGATTCTCTTCCAGTCAGCTACTACACCTTTCACAGTCTGTCAGTACCTAGTAACTTAACTTTACCCTAAGTTCTTAATCATGGAAGAGTTCAATATCACACACATACAATATTGCCAGGTTGGAGTTAAGGTTCATTTTCAGTTCCTTTGGAAAAGTAATAAGCATACATATAGAAAAAAATATTTACTCATAGCCCAGTACATTTCAAGCATGAACATATTTGGAAGCCTTGATCAGAAAGTGAAACAGTTTTGAAACCTCATTATAAAAGTTAAAAGAAAAGGCCCAATCAATTTAAACACCAGATGGCACAGACGCAGAAAACTGCTTCAAAAACACGGCTCACATTTACCATTTATACCTACACGGAAGAAGATGACAGGGGGAAGAGAGAAGCATTATCACAAGTGACTTATCACGTTAACAAAGAATAAAAACTGCTAATGTTTCACTTATTTCCTCCCAGTGAAAAACACTAGGAGCATGCCGCTTAACATTTTAATGCGCATCTGCTTCTTAGAGAAGCTTCATAATACTGGTTTTAGAATTCTCGGACACTGTGAGTTTGATTTCAAGAATTTAAAGAGGTTGCCACAGAATGCCTGATTTGTAAGGAACACTTGTCACTGATCATACAAGACAGGCAATGTATCACACCTCAGGGATTAAAACTGCTTCTCAAAGCTATCAGATACAGATGCTTTCCCCTAACATTCTTGTACTGCAGTCTGCAAGGTATTACCACACTGACGGATGTGAATCTATCACATCTTCTGAATCTAACCAGAAAACAAAAAAGAAAGGGGGGGCAGGGGGGACGGGACAGGGACACAACAAAGAACTGTCTAGTATATGGGAGCTATATACATGTAGACCTGGTGGGTGGTAGCACAAACCATTGCCATGTGCAACACAAAGATCCCACACTCGGTCCCTCACTTAATTTTTTGCTGCTCAATCAGATCCCCCATTTTCTTCTGTGCATTGCTGCAGATCAAATCAAATAATTTGAACTTTCATACAAATCTTTTTTTAAAAACAAAAATAATAATGATCGGTTCTGAGTGGGGACCAATCCTGAGTATGCTCTGCCTAAGGCAGTAGCTGTAGCCTATGAGGCCAAGTTAGAAAAAGCTAAGTTAGACTGACAGTGAGATAAGAATACTTGAAAAAAGGCAACTCCAAAGTAAGGTACGCCTCAGATTCTTTATATCTGTTGGGAGCCAAGCTATACACAACATCCTGTGAAGGTCTTGCTTCTCAGAAGGAGGAAGTTAAAAAAAAAAAAAAAAAAAACAAAAAAAAAAAAAACACAACCAAAACAGTGTTACCCTCACTTATTTTAACCCTAGAAAGGTCACTCACGTTTGGCACTTTTTTTGGTACGCTAACATAAATAAAAACCTATTTTTTTTTTGTCTTACAAACTCTCTAAAAGCCTCTACGACCAAATTTAGCTCAAGTGCAAAAATATCATGGTGTTTGACATGAAAATAGAGGAAAAAATGCTATTTTCTTTCAGAGCAATACTCAGATTTTAAGTATATGTATTTCAATTCTTCTTGATATCCCATTTGGCAGACATCAGGGAAATAAGCATTTTTCTTTTGTTCTTTGTAAAGATGAAGCAATTCCATTAACTTATTTGCCTTTTATCCTTAAAGCAATTTCTGTAGCCCCCATCACATGCCAAAAGTAGATCAGAAAACCTGATGCAGTCTGCAGATGGACTAGGTGATCAAATTGGTTTTACTTTACTAATTTATGGCTTCCAACAAACCAAAGCTTTTGTCTTCATGTATGCCATTACAGCAAGAGTCAGTCCCATCAGATGAGACACACAGTTCAGACTTTTGGCAGAAAATAGTTTCCAGCTATCCCTTTCATGATCTAAATTTCAGCAACATGGGTCAGTAGAAAGAAGCTAACTCTAAATCCTAACTTTAATATCTCAACCCACCTCTCCGGCCAGTGCATGACTCCAGTTTAACCAGCAGTTTGCAGCAATTTAAAATGTTTTAGGCACAAAACTACTGAAAATTTACTTTACATTGCTTTTATTTTTATACCTGACCCAGATGAACGTAATTTGAATACATTAACTTTAACTGAGTGCATTAAAAATACACCTTATGCAATTCTGCTGCCACTCTACGAGAGAGCAAGTAGAAGACAAGACACTAAAAGAACTCCTGGAAAAACACAGTTGTCCCACTGAAAAAACTTAAGATAATTTTCTTTTTCCTCAGCTATTACGTGTTGCTGGTGATCCCACCAGGAGAAAAACAAAACAAATACAAAACAGTAAAAGCAAATTATCACTTGCCTAATGGCTATAACAGGTTCCGAAATGACCAATTTAAAAACTCTTTCTCAGAAAATGGAGTGTTTCTGTCTTGGGCTATTAATTATTGAATAATTTGCCAGCCACCTTTTTTTGTGAAAGTGTTGAGTGTTTTCCTTGCACACGTCATCCCTCTTGGCAGAGATCTGTGTTCCACCGCTTCTGTCAACTACCAGGTCACCTACATTTACACTAAGTCTGAAGGACTGGAAGTCTCCAAGTAGGGTGGTGAAATTATCTTAATAGCAAAACAAAGAATATCTTTCCACTTCTCCAATCCCAACCTCTTAGTGGTTATGCTGAGCACTCTATCTCTACCTCTTTCCTAAAAGTTAAAAGGAAATGCTTCATCTGGAGTATTCCGAAATTTTGATAAAAGTATTAAATAGAAACTGGAATATAAAGCCAATTTGTCTTCCACAGGCAAACAGAAATTCCGTATTAATAACTTCTAGTTAGGGTTGACCCACATTGAATCAGAGAGAAAAGCTATAGCGAAAGCATTTGTAAAATGCACGCTCCAAACCTGCACGCTCCAAACCTGCACCCAGTTTTGCAAAAAGGCTCTCTTCAAAGCGAGCAAACAAAAAAACCCCACCAACAACCACCAGGACTGACATTTCATTTCATAGAATCATAGAATGGTTTAGGTTGGAAAGGACCTTGAAGATCCTTGAATTCCAACCCCCCTGCCATGGGCAGGGACACCTCCCACTAGACCCGGTTGCCCAAGGCCACGTCCAGCCTGGCCTTGAACACCTCCAGGGATGGGGCCTCAACAACCTCTCTGGGCAACCTGTTCCAGTGCCTCACCACCCTCAAAGTGAAAAACTTCTTCCTAATGTTTAATCTAAACCTGCCCTCTTCCAGTTTATAGCCATTCCCCCTCACCCTGTCACTACATGCCCTAGTAAAAAGTCCTTCCCCAGCTCTCCTGTAGGCCCCCTTTAGGTACTGGAAGGCCGCAATGAGATCTCCCCGCAGCCTTCTCTTCTCCAGGCTGAACAGCCCCAACTCTCTCAGCCTCTCCTCATAGGAGAAGTGGTCCAGCCCTCGGATCATCTTCATGGCTCCCCCCCGGACACACTCCAGCAGGTCCACATCTTTCGTATGTTAAGGACTCCAGACCCTAATTTCAAACAGCTTTCCCACCTTTCTGTACATCACATGAAATTCACATCACCAAATACAAAAAGTGGCACAAGGCAGTTATTGAAGTGGCACAAGGCAGTTACTGTAAAAGGCATTATAATGCTCACTAAAGGCAAAACTCTCTGAAGAGTTACTATCCCTTGCAATACCAGCAGGACGGACACGGGTATATGTTCTTCTGCAGTTTGCCCTTTCTCACTGTTGTTTCAACTCATCCTTACCCCCTGCATTCTCCTGATGCCCCAAATGCTCCAAAAGCACTTTTTCACACATGAAAGCAAATCTAAAGCAGAGATTGATCTTACATTATAGTCTTTCTAGAAGAATTCTACTTCAAGCAAGGTACTGTTTATCAAACAATTAATTTTAATATTCCAGCAATAAGACTTTTTTCCTTTATGCTCCAATCTGAAGACAAGAACAAATCCAGTAATAGAATGTCAATGTTAATTTAAGAGGAGATGAAAAAATGACTTAATAACACTGCAGCAGGATAACGTTCTACAATAGGTCATGGAGGCATAAAATTTTCAACAAATTCATTCACTGTATATTCCTGCTAATAGACCAGGGCACAGGCGAGGGATTGTTAATACCTTGCTGCACAAACTCATATAGCAGGAGAAAAGCCAACTTTTATAGTCTCAGTTTCCCTAATCAGCAGTAAATCTGGGAAAAGAAGCAGGAAGCCTCCTACTTGCTTCCCCTTGAGCAAGGGGCAGAAAATGAGTTGCAGTTAAGCACAAAATTCAACTCCATATTAAGCCTCTATTTAATAAATGATACTAAATAGTACCATAGAAAGGTTTTAGCAAAGAAAGTTGTAACTAGAGAGCCAGAACAGCACAGGCCAAAAAAAGCCATAACAGTAATTTACTACTAGTTTCACTCAATCATCCTCCAACTAGAAGCTGCAGTACAGTCAAAACTCAGGAAACCTTCCCTTCATTAACCCCATTATTTATGAATTACCATGCTGTAAAGATGCCCATGTCCTTACTAGAGTACAGCCTTTTGCTGTACACAATATAAGACAATATAAAATGGAAGAAGAGTTTTCTAACACAAGGTGGGGAAAAAAAAAGTCAACATTTTGGACATAGTAAAGGCCACGCTACTGTAACTCCTACCCCCACCCACCCCTCAGCCTTCCAGAGACCAGGGAACCAAAGAGGAAAATTTGGTAGAAACCAACAAACATGTCAACCCTTGCAGTTAGATGCTTCCACAGGTTCTACAGCTACTCAGCCTCAGACTTAGTGGAAAATGCAGAACAGAACACAGGATTTCTTCAGCTGCTCGACAATACAATCTCCCACCAGTTTATGCTTTTCTTCAATTTTCAGGTTAGTAAATGTTATTCTAATCCTGTTACACAAAAGACTGTTTTAAATCCAAATGTTTTATAAATTAGTGATCCGAGTTTACAGACTGATTCTCAGTCACTGTTCATATTTAAACATACCAACTTGCAATAAAAGATGGTTTTACATGAAATTAAGCACTTGTTTCTGTTAACTAAAAAAAATAAAGGATATCTACACGCATTTACAAAATAACTAAACTCAGTATTTGTCCTGTTTTGTTGGACATTTCTGGTTTGCTACCTTATTTGTCTATTCATAGTTTAGGAATACATCTGAACGCAAACTGGAATTGAATAGAAAGTTTACAAATACAGGATTTTAAAATGGATTACTTGGTTAAATAAGGAGTTACCTCAAATGCTTTGGATTTTTTTTTTTTTAAGACATGCTTTGCATTTATTTAGAAGAACTATTTCTGTTAGTAGAAATGACTGCTTTCAGACTGTCCCTCCTTGATTGATCTCCTTCCCAACAGCCCTGTTTAC
>NW_009647419.1:4654311-4666204 GCF_000708025.1 Charadrius vociferus | reverse complement strand
ACTGCCCTCCCCTCATCCACCCATCTAGTCACTTCGTCATAGAATGCTATCAGATTAGTCAGACATGACTTCCCCTTGGTGAATCCATGTTGACTACTTCTGATAATCTTCTTTTCATCCAGGTGCTTTGAGATGGTACCCAGAACAAGCTGTTCCATCATCTTTCCAGGGATCGAGGTGTGGCTGACCGGCCTGTAGTTTCCCGGCTCATCCTTCCTGCCCTTTTTGAAGACTGGAGTGACACTGGCTATCCTCCAGTCCTCAGGTACCTCACCTGTTCTCCAAGACCTTTCAAAGATGATGGAGAGCAGCCCAGCAATGACTTCCCCCAGCTCCCTCAGCACTCGAGGGTGCATCCTACCAGGCCCCATGGATTTGTGGATATCCAGTTTATCTAACTGATCTCTAACTTGTTCTTCATCAACCAAGGGGAAGTCTTCCTTTTTCCAGACTTTCTCTGTTACCTGCAAAGTCTGGGTCTCACAAGGACTGGCCCGAACAGTGAAGACAAAAGCAAAGAAGGCATTCAGCAACTCCGCCTTCTCTGCATCATCTGTCACCACGGCACCTGTCTTGTTCGACAGCGGGCCCACATTTTCCCTAGTTTTCCTTTTGTCTCATATATACTTAAAGAAACCCTTCCTGTTGGCCTTGACATCCCTCGCCAGGTTCAATTCCAAGGCTGCCTTGGCTTTCCTTGTTTCCTCCCTGCATACCCTGACAGCATTCTATATTCTTCCCAAGCAGTCAGCTCCTTCTTCCGCCTATTGTAAACTCCCTTCTTCCACCTGAGCTTTTTCAGAAGGTCCTCGCTCAGCCATGCAGGTCTCCTTCTTCCCTTGCCTGATTTCTTTCTCTTTGGGATTTCTTTCTCCTGACCTTGGAGGAAGTGATGCTTAAATAGCAGCCAGCTCTCTTGAGCCCCCTTACCCTCTAGAGCCCTCTCCCATGGGATTTGTCCAAGCAATTCCTTGAAGCAATCAAAGTTCGCCCTCCTGAAGTTTAAGGTTTCAACCCTACTTGTCATTTTGTCTATACTGCACTTAATCCTGAACTCTGTCTTCGCATGATCACTGCAGCCCAGTCTGCCCCCAACCTTAACATCCTCCACCAGTTCCTCTTTGTTTGTCAGTACTAGGTCCAGTAAATTTCTCAGGCTCAGGTGTGTGTATGGAAGGAGTCACAACTGACTATTCATTCTCTTTCTACAGGGAGTTACTTATTGCAGCTTGCTGTATGGAAGAGAAAGCGGTTTCAAATTAAAAACAAAACAATTACTTCTGCTCTCCCGTAAATGGACATTCTGTACTATGCTACAGTACCTACAGAAAAGGCCCCAATAAATATCTTAAAATTCCTTTCACCATTTACTAGGGCACGGTCAGAACACAGCTGCTCACAATGTCACATGTAGTACTAACTCACAGTAAATATCTTAAAAATCAAGGGCAAAATAGCTTTCATTCTGTCAAAAAGAGATCAAGTGGGAACAAATACATGAAATCTGACCTTTACATCAAAAAAGCTCTTTTGGTTACCACCAAGAAAAACAGGTTCTCTTACAAAAGCTTCCAGCACTCTGCATTTCTAAACCTGTTTGATGAATATTCCTATGTATTTCTTCCCAACTGATGCACACCAAGAGCCTTTCAAAGAAAGAAAATAATAAATAATAATAATAAAAAACAAGATGTGCTGAAATGCACTGGAGACCTACTGCTATCCTACAGCTACCAGATATATTGATTTGGAGAATATTGCCAGACATCTTGATTTTGGATTCAGAGACACTCTTTTTTTCAGTTCAGTTGTTCGTAGATCCAAGAGCCCAATTAAAAAAAAAAAAAAAGTTTTTCATATTGGAGCCCATCCAGTTACCTCTGATTAGCAGCAGTCATGCATCAACTATGATTTTCATGTGCTATCAAAACAAGGGACTTCTATGTCTGTCTTAAATTAAACGCTTACAGTTAAAAAGTTTCCAGTTATACAATAATTTTAACTCTTTTAAAATTATAATGACAGACACTAACAGAAATGGTGCAAAATAAAGATTAATATTTGAGGTATTTCTAAACATTAACTTACCGTTGTCAGTTGGGTAGATGTCAACACCCGTTATAGGCTTCTGCATTCTAGGATTATTTACACCTATCACAGTTTTCTCTAGATACTCATGAGTCTCATTTAAAAAAAATAAAAAAGGAGCCAGCGTTGTCAAACTCTAGCTTTTAAATTGCTGCTCAAAGCTCTTCAGCAGACAGCAGTTCCACTGAGGACCTGAAGTGATGCACAGACTTTGCTGAGGCACAGAAAATGTCATGGTGAAAGAGTGCACTCACCTACACTGGGACCACCTTTCTATTTCTTCACATATTGCAGGGCAGGACTTGCCAACAGAGGTGAATGAAAGCTTGTCTATTAAGAGCAATAACACTATACTAAACATCGCTAAAACACAATGGTAGATACCACAATATATTTGATTTTCAGTCTAAAAATAAGACAGACTCTGGTAATTACCTCCACAATTTTATAGAGAGCAAAGCTCCTTTCTGTGAGACTCCTGACTTCATTTTAATCCCTAGGAAAATTATGAAGAGAAATCAAAGAGAACTAAATTCTACCTGCTGTCTCTGCCACAGAATTCCTGTGTGACTTTTATAAGTTCCTCCTACTCATTTATTTTCAGGATGTTCAAACAGGTATTCTTGGGTTCCCTAGCAGAAGCATTCAATACCCTTGACAATTCCATAAAGGTAGGGAGATCTGTACTTCCAATGTTTAAAGCATCACAAAATTACATGCTTTGGGGGAGGGAGATTAAGAAAGGACTACAGTCCCAAGGCTTCTCAAAGTTGATATCCAACATCTGTGGATGTTAGATAAGAATCTAAAGCACAAATGTCAATGTATAGTGAACAAGTATATCACCACCTCAACTCAAAGAAATGTCAAGATGGTAAATTACTTACTTTCTTGAAGCACTATGGGGCTAATTATTTCTCTAAAGAAATTCTATAAAGAAAATAATTATTCTCCATTCAGGTCAATGTCCAAATGCTGTAGTAAGAAGATATAGGGCATGATAGAATGCCTTATATTGCTTCCTATTGAGTACAATGAATGAGAGTACAATTATGGGCAACCATCCCTATAGTGTTGCAATTCAAAACGTGTACCTTATTTCTTACTTAATAGTGATGGAGGTTATTCATTAGACATACTAGCGCCCCTGGTGCATGCAGAACCCCCCCAGTGTCTTCACATCAGGACAGGGTATCAGTTTAAAGAAGACATTTTCAGCAAACAGAGCTTACCTAGATAATATTTAATGACCTGTGATTTAAACCAGGAGATTACAAGAAAGCATAAGATTACTGGGCTAATCTTGTATCCTTTTAGCATAATTAAAACACAGTTCTAATGCATACACGCAATTGGATTAATTATTATGGCACCATAACCTGTCTTGTCATTTCCTAAATCTTCTGTGCCAGATTGAGTCAAGACTATGCTTTTTGCAAAGGAAAGGGAACAAAAATCCTACACAGTCAGTTATTAGAGATGCAGTTATTTTGGGTATCTTTTCAAGAAAGGCCTTATCTACAGCCCTGCAGGCTCAGAGATCTCTAGCGTAAGATTTCCACCCTCCACCCCCCTACTCCCCGCCCCATTATGGAGATTAATCTACTCACAATTAAGGTTAAAGCCAGATTCCTGCTAGAAGCTATTTTAACCTACTATTATTCTCCCTGACTAAGAATTAAGTGATATTCTGATGTGATCACGAGAAGAAATTTTATCTAAGAGGGATTCCCCCCCCCAAAGTTTGCAAATTAGTCCAACAGTTTGAATGTTAACTTTAAAAAATTCCCTCTCATTCAATGGAAAAGACTAACTTCTGTATCTCCAAAGAAAAGAGTCATTATACTTTTCACTTTCCATCTAACTAATACTACATGTACACTCATTCATAGTCAATGTGTTTTGTTGGGGTTTTTTTTTTTGTTTTGTTTGTTTGTTTTTTGTTTGTGTGTGGGTTTTGTTTTGTTTTTTAAGGCAAAGTTATAGCTGTATTCACTAAACCTGCATGAGCGGTTTGCCCTCTGGTGACTAACTTTGTGAGAACATATAAGATTTCTAATAGATATATGAAGACTGATATAAGTAGAGAACGACTGGAGTGCTTGCAGGCTCCACAAGAAACACCATTAAAAGGGTTAAAAGAAATAGTATGCATTAATTCCAACAATGCAATGTTATTTCATTCAAATTAAGAGGAGAAACAAACTGAACTAAAGATATAGTGTCAAGAAGATGAAGAACAGAACTGCAACTGTACAGTAGCCACATACAGGAATGAAGAGAACTGAAATTTCAGAGTTTTGCCTAAGACTTATGAGGGCTAAGACAAAATAAAGAAGCAAAAAGGTCCCTCACAGCATCCGTTCCTCAAGGGCATAAAAGGTTAAGTCCAAAATCAGCTTGTCATCACAGTGAGGGCCAAATAGCCAGAACTCCTTGTTCTCCACGTCACACACAGGTGATGTTGGCCAGACTACTTGGACATGCATCTTTGGGCTTGTGACTATAAGGGTTTGAAAGTATAAATAGACAAAATTAACTTAATTACAGATTTTGTGAAATAAGATTGCCTTCCTCCTCCATAAGATCTGACACGAATTTGTTACACTGATTTCTTCCACTATGCTAGAGTTCGGCGGGGGGGGGGGGGGGGAAGTGTGCGTGTGTGTGAATCTCCATTACATACAACCAAAGGATCAAGTTTCTATCCCAGAGTTTGGCCAATTTACTCAGCCTGAGGGCCTTGACTGACTTTGAAGACAGACAATTTGCATTTTAATCTAATACGTGCTAATGGCATGCTTACTTCAAGCTATTTTGGAAGAGGAAAGTATAGATATTGTTGCTCAAAACGACTTTTGGTTTCCCAAGATAGTGCTTTAGATTTATTTCAGCTCCTTAGATGACCACTGTTACCGTCCTAAACATCATACATATTTTAACTTCACAAACATTCCCGTAAAACAGGGAAGTATTATCATCTATTACGAGGAACAGAAGTGGAAAACAAAAAAAAGCGACTTGTCTAGTATCACAAAAAAATGCCCATTGGTCCCAAGCTCCTAGCTAGCTGTCTAGCTGGTAGATCCCATTCCTTTCATGAAAAATAGACAGGCAATTGAAAAGTCACCAGTTGCATTTTGTTATATTATCCAGATTGCGTTTCTCCTGTACACCTGCTTACCTATCAGCTTAAATCACCTTAGTGAACAGCTATAGTTCCTTTTACATCTAGCTGCTGAGCTAAAAGGTTTTTCTTGGTCTTGCCTTGCTTCTATATGCAAGGACTGCTACAATGTTGTCCGAGTAAATCGCCATGACCATTCACCTAAATTCTTTCTCAGTGTCCATAGCTGAAGGTTGTTGGTGAACAGTAACTTCTTCCCTTTGAAGATGTACAAGCTAAGACTGAAAAGAGAGGAGAGGAAATGTTGGGGCTGGAATGAAAGAAAATAAATGTAGAGTTAACTTCTAAAATGGTTGTAGTGTCTTGCTTGAATTCACCAAGAAATTTAGTTAAAGACCAGTAGAATGGTGGATAATGTCTGTAACAATTACAAATACTGATGGTCACAGAGGTGCTCTTTCCCAGTTACCTCGAAATGGCAGAGTAACAATGAGCCCTTCCTCATGGTCACCTAGCACATAACCTTAGTACTCTTATTAAATAAGTGTCTAGATTCCTTCCCTCATAAAATACATTTTGAAACTAGGTCTTTTACCACCTGGCACCCTTCCTGTCCTACTTCAGCCTCTTGTAGCAGTACAAGGGGAAAGAGAAAGGTTAGCTTCTAGTCCTGTACAATTTTCATGTGGCATTAGCAATTAGAATATGCATATTAGAAAATATGCAGTCAACTCAACAGCTATCCTTCTGCATTTCTAAATACTCTGCATGCAGTACTGAGTAACAGATCTCCAATGACAAACTAAATTTTATTTGCAAGATGAAATACGAATCTGCATCATACTTCTGAAAGGAATGAGCTGAAGGTTCCTAAAACACACTCACTGATACTGACCTGTCTTCTCAGAGAGAAAGAGTTAAACATCCTGTTTTATTCCCTGAACGGTAGTGGTCCCATGCAGAGGTGCCATGTTTTATTTAAAACATGCTCTCTCTCAGTAACCACTTGTTCTAATTGGCAAGGCAAGGCTGGGTCCCCAAAGCACATAGCTCGTTACATTCAGTTTGGATTACAAAAACACGATGAAACAAACTGCATCGAAATGTACAAATTAACAGCTCAGGAGTGCACGACACGGACATGGAATTAGATTGTAATATGGAACAAACTCCACAGGGAGGCTAAGGAACAAATCACTAGTGTCTCTATAAACTATAGAAGGTTTCCAAACGAGCAAATACACAAAAAAGAGCACAGACTTTTCTATAACTCAAGCAAATTGCTAAATGGGAAAAAAAAAAGAAAAACATTCCCTCTCCTATCTTATGCACGCATTTATAGGAGAATGGAGTTACAAGAAAGTTTAATTTATTAAAGCTGTGGGTTGCACATTCTAAATAGGTAACTCGGCTTTCATGCTGGCAATGTACAAACATCATGGCAATTAAGTCATATTTCTAAACATATTTTTTTAACATCATCACAAAACCTATACACAAGAGACTAAATTACAGCTGGTGTTTCAACGAGTCATTTGGAAAGGTTATGAGTTAGAAGGTGAACAAAATATTAACAAAACAAGAAGAAACTGGCTTTACCATAAAGACTTAAACACGCTAGAAAACAGAGCTATGAAAAACTAAAAATAATGCAAGTCTGAGACAAAAAAGGGGCTGAGCTCTTTTCTTTGCTTGTAGAGCAATCTGTACAACAGGACTGGCAATCCCCTGACATAAGAAAAAGAAAACACATGGAAAATATCAGTATCAGTGATGTCTTGTAAAGACAGAGGAAAAAATTAAATTAAGACTATTTGCCAGTCTTTTCAGGGAGCCAGTACTGAGAAGAGATCATATTTTTGTTTGAATGCAATTTATATTTTTAACAAATGAGCCCCAGACTAGTAGACTGTGAATTTAGCATGATGCAATACAATGAAACAGCCACTAATGTCCTACAGGGTAGCTTGCTGATAGGATTGACTGACTGTAAAATGTTAATTTTCTTAATTAAAAGGCATTCAATTTTCCTAGACTCTGTTAGTGAAAAGACACTTTCAAATATGACTGAAAAAAGCCCTAACAACTTGAAGTTAGTAGTAGCCAGAAAGAAGAAAAGAGAGAAAGAAAAAAAATCCATTCTACCTCAATACGTAACATTTGAGTGCCAGCTGTGAAAGAAATTCTCTTTCTTCCACTAACCGTTGTACAGAAGTAATTCGTGGGTCTGCCCTCCATCAGTACTTGCCCCTTCCCACTATTTTAAATGGGGGAAGATGAAGGAGGAGGAAAAAGGAGAAAATAATTGAGCAAATCAAACCAGCAGCTGAGCCACTGGCCCTATTGACACCCTACGTTACATTGCTGTGCACACACCCTTTCACACAGCCAGGTACCAGAAATTAAATGTATGCTAAACAATATCTATGTTTATATTTGGAATGTTATAGTTCTTTATTAGTAGGTGCTCTAGAAATTAAAAATATCTTTGTTGCCACTGTAACCAGCTGTACAATTTTCCAAAGAATTATTTAGCTTCAAGCCTGGATGTGTAATAAAAGTTGAAGATGAAGCTTGACTACTTTCAAGTGCTAGCCAGTGAGCATTGATTTGTGGCAAGCAGTCCATGTACTTCAAAGTACAAAGACAGACATAAACACAACAGCAAATTCTAGCCTAATGAACCAACAAATTGAGGCACCGCTTTCCATTAGGAGCCAACTAAGGGAATACCATACTGAAAAAGAAACCTTTTCTGTACAAATAAAGAAAACTAGTATTCAGTTCTGTTTTCAAAACCTCTGAAAATGCTTGCTGCTTTTCTAGCAAAGTACTAAAACATGTGGATTCACATCAGAAATTACAAGGATATGGAAAATGCAAACATAGCATATTTTTAATCATTCATTTAGGAATTAAAACTTTATGAAGAGAAGGGCTGAATAAACCATAATTTATCATTTCTCATGCAACAGGATACAGCAAAGATAACACAATTTGAACCAGCAACATGCAAGATGGACCTGTTGAAAATGTTTCCAGTAAGCAAGCTGACAGCTTGATGGAGGATCAAGTTAGCAGTTGACTAACAGCAAAATCCATTTAGTTAGGCAGGAACACTGATTTTTGCGAGCTCATGCTTACAGTAGGTGTTATTACTGTCAGACAAGGCAGCATTCTAAATAGCGCCCAGGATTTACAAAGACTGAGAGAAGAGGAAATTGTGTTATTCAAGTGACTCTGAGTCACATAACCCCCCCCCAATTTTCTAAGCTTCATAAACTGTGCATAACTTCGGCATAGCAAAATACAGGTCTGCTCAACAAAGAAGGCTTAAGATACACGAAAACATAAAATAACTCTACAGTCAGACATCTGAGTGAGTTCAGGGAACAGAAGGAATAGCAGATAATCTGATACTTCTAGAATCAGATGATATATAGATTATCTATATCTTCCCCTCCCCATCAGACCCTTCAAATTCAGGAAAATAAAAGATGCTATTGAAGTTGTGAAATTTCATAATCTGGCATAAAGCTAAGCATATGTATTGAAAATACCTATGTGGTTCCAGCAATACTGATTTCCTACTTGATAGATGGAGATTAAAAATCTGTAATTTTTACTCATCAAGATACCAGCATGTAAAAAATGTGTTTGATTTCAGACTAAAAATAAAACTCGAGGCCCCAAAAAGCCAGAGAATTCTTGGGTTATATGGCTGAAGTATTTTCTCAAATTCAGCAATGCTGATCTAGAGTTTCACAGAACATGAACATAAACTTTGCATATCTGGATTAAGAAAAGAGATGACACCCAAGTCTAGAAGTTTCTATTACACCTTCAGCCAGAAAGGCTATGAAATTGATTCACAAATCCAGGAATACTCTAATCATCATTTTCTCTTCTTCCAACTTTACAAGTGCATCTCTCCACCAAACCACTCAGTGCTACACTTACCTTCAGTTTCACATATTACTGAAGAAGCTGAAATCTCCTTCCTGTACCCCTCTTTCCAACACCGATTGCACCATAACAGCAATTAAACTTTCTAGACTCACAATGAAATGGACTAAAGGCAGTCTGCATTTGTTGGGGTGATTTAAGCAGAAAGCCTAGTTTTACCATTTTCTGTATTTAAATATTTGTTCTTACTCTGTAATAATTTGTTCTGTGACTGTTCCCAGAGGTTCCAAATAAAATTGATCACTTGAGATACCAGGTGTTGTTTCTACTTTGTAGAAGTGGCTTTTCAAAAGCACTCAAACAATGTCCCTACCTGAAGTTGACATTAAAACTTCCATAAACCTAATGGGAGCAAAGACAGATTAATACAGAGTACTTTTGAAGAACATCACTCATCACTGTCCTGTATTTTTATCATTCAGATTTCACAGTTTACCATATTGAAAGAAGAGAGGTTGCAGTATTAGCGAAAGATGCGGTGTCACTAAGGGAGATACTCTGGCTGTAATTTGCATTTTTTTCACTTACCAGCCTATATTCTGATTTAAAAAACCCCACGCTTTATTGCATTTATATTCTGGATGTGCAAGAAGTCTGAAGGAACTATGCCTTAACCATCTGAAGAGCAAATTCATTTGAAGCAATTTGATATGTAGGATTACACTTGTACTGTATCTGGAGACTTTGAGGTATTGATAGCATGTGGTCAGCACTGGAGACAGAATGTTGTAAAGTACTTTGCAGAAGTACAATTAACTTGAAATGATTTCAGAGAGACTCTTGAACATTTCGGAGTCTGCTGCTTCTACAGGGCTTAAATAAAACAAGTCAGGTGTTCCTTCTTGGAACAAGCAGATGGGGTGAAGAGGAGGTAAAGAGGGCTGAAGAGGATAGCTAACTTCAAGTTCCTCTCCAATATTTATCGACCTTTATGTGCAAGCCTGGAACTAGTCTGTAGCAAACAAACAGCAGACTTGTGGTTGTACAGAAGAGCTTAGTGAACCTTCTAGATCTAGGTCAAAACATTGAGCTCTTCTAGGCAAACAGTTGCGTGTATCTGTACAGTACCCAGCTCACTCTTGCCATAGAAAGCTGAACAACTTAATCTCTAAAATAACCTGTGAGAAGTATTGCCATGTTTAGGAAAATGTACAAAGATAGCCAAAACAAGGAATTCCAGTCTCCCTGCTACATAATCTGGTTGCTTTTGCTGTTTGTTTCATCTTTGGACAAATGGGAGTGAAAATTCAGTGAATTTATCTTGATAATAAATTTAGAAATCACAAGCATTTGGTCAAGCAAGAAGTCAAAAACACAGCCCCTGACCATTGCCCTTTGTTCCATTTCTGTGCTAATTAACATCACAGACACCAAACTATGACCATTTTTTCCCAAGGAATGGAGAGAAGAAGGGCAGAAGCAAAGAAGAGCGCATGATTGTGTATTTACAAACGTGCACATAGTTCAGAAAGTCTGAAAAAACAGTAAAGATAGGAAGGTTCCACATAATAATTTATATTGCAATGTACACCAAACAATGTTTTCATCTCTTGAGGACTTGTTGCCCTTCTCCTCTGATCTATATAAACAGTTAATATTTACACAAATGTAAGGGGCTTTGCTGCTGTGTGTGTTTGAAATTAATTTAAAAAAAATAAAATAGGAAGACTGGATTCTATCCCTTCCCTCTGAAAAAAATCCCCAGCCATTTAACAAAGTTACTAACCTTTTTCGTTGTGTGGATTTCTTTTTTCTAAAATAAAAGAGAAAGGAAATGACGGTCAAGAAAAATAGTAATTCCCAATTTTCCCTAGCATACAAATCTGCTTCAATACATTTGAATTAATAATTTGCCATATCAAAAGAGAAACAAGAGGAACTTTTTTCACATCCTATCTTTGGAGTGCCTGGAATGATGGAAAACATCTTTCAACAGCTAATTTGCCTAAAATCTCACTATCTGTGGTAGTTAAATTTACAGAAACAAGAGTATACATCTTTCTATCTCAATACTGCAGCTGGAAACCCAGTACAAAAAATACACTAAAAATATTTCAGTAACATCAAAAAAAGAAAGAAAAAAGAAGACTATTATGTTGGAATGATGACATTAAGACGTTTTCAGCTACTACTCAAATAGAACTGGTTATTTCAGTGCTACTTGTTGAAGCAACCATAGTTAAGATTTAAAAAGATTAGAGTAAATCTACCTTTTTCCACAATATTTGGATTTGTTCCAACTACTAGTAGATTTTTAAGCTAGTGAAACTCTTCAAAAGTATTATTTCATTAAAATAAACAGGCTGTAAGGAAAGTGTTGAAAATTTTAAAAAGTTAAGCTTCCCTCCCCTCAATAAAATCATACAAATAATGAGATATCATCTTGTATTTTTACAACAGAAAAAAACGAACTTGATCAGAGGTAATGGCCTTTCAGGACAATTACAGAAGAGAAGCCAAGAATTTTTCTTCTTGTTAAAAACAAACAAACCAAACAACAACAAAACCCCCAGTAAAACCAAAATAAAAGATACTTTGCTTAATGCCTGGTCTGCCTGCTGTGAAGTTTTGGGTACTCTGTTAAACTCAGAATATTAGGGATGGACCATTTTCATATCTCAGAATCAGAAAATCCACATTTCTGAGGTACACAAACAGAAGTTGTTTACTATGTGCTAATATGAACATAACAGTTGTACTAAGTCAAATCAA
>NW_009647419.1:4629270-4654269 GCF_000708025.1 Charadrius vociferus | reverse complement strand
AGAAAGAACTTGAACTTTCTTCAGCATACCCTTTCCAGTGATCCATGGCTGTGGAAAACAGTCAGAGAAACACATGCATCACTTTGCTGAACAGCCTTTGACAATCTTTATTTTCCATGTGTTTGTTTAACAAAGTGATGCTGAACCCAAGATCTGAAATCTTCAAGTCAAAGTTTATTTTTTGTAAAAAAAAAAAAAAAAAAAAAATCAGAAAGAGCTTTAAAATTCTTTTTTTGGGGTACATTTTGGCTTAATTTTCAAAGATTCTATGGTTTTGCCTTGGAAACCAATGACCTGAAAAAAAATAATTCTGCAAGCTCTAATATTAGAGTTTCATAGACAAGCCAAGGACTGAAATTAAAAAAAAAAAATTTGCAATTTTTAATATGGTATCTGTTGCATCAACAGAAATTAAAACTCATGGACTATGACAGCACTTTAATCACAATTAAAAATAAGATTACGATACTAAGTAATACCAAAAAAATCAAAGGCTAACCTAGAAGATGCTAACAGGAAAAGGTCAACAGCAATTCCTAATATTTTCACACAGTAGCAATGACCTTGCAATAAGAAATAATATGTAGCAATTAGAATTAGCCTACTGATGTGCTACTGATAATTTAATGTTCAAGGGCTGAAAGTTAAAACAAAATGGAACAAGAAGCGTTCTATACCAACTTTTCCTTTTCATTTTTTATCCATACCATATTTCAGAGGTTATTACAAAATAAGTCCTACAAAATTCCAAATTACAATTCAGACTTATGCATTTTGAAAGCCACATCATCCGTATAGGAGCTGTGCTGACAGCATAGCTCTGTAGTTCAAGGGTGTTCCAGAATTCCATAAACTTCAAGAACAAGGTTTGATTCGTACATTTACACACGAGGTCCTTGATTAGCAAATAAATGAAGCACCAAAGTGAGGAAAATCTGATTACGTATATACCAAAGGAAGAGAAACCCATGCACAAATCCTGAAGGAGAGGCCAACAATGTGGTTTTGATAATCTAACAAAAACACAAAACCTTTTACTGCACTTACCAGCAAAGCATTTGGAACAGAGATTCATAGTCTTGCTGGACCTGGGGCAAAAATAAAAAAAAAAAAAAAGCTAAAAAATTCATTATAATTCTAATCAATACAGGGAAGTTTTCTAGGGAACAAAGGAAGGGTATAGAGAAGGTAAGAACTTAAACAGCTAGGAATCAAAGATAAGTGGCTAGAAGTGGCTGAACAAGGAATAGGGACGGGGGAAGAGACTTCATATGGCAATCTCTCTCCAATTTAAAAAGCTTCCAAACCACGTCTTCTACACATTTACCTCACATATGAAAACAAGCTTACTTTACCATTCAATGTATAAGTTACACACTCATCATTCGGATCTTTCTGTTGCAATATGATAATAATGATAGACAGGAAGAGCTAAGACATTCCACTTGAATATTAGACTCCCCTTGGCAACAGCTCTGCAGTCCTGACAAATCCTGAATATAGTACAGCAATAGAGAGATTAAAGTATTGCATTTATAAGGACACAAACAGATGTGCTCTTGGAAGTCTAGCTGGAATGGCTTAAGAAGTTATTACCTCAAGCTGTTCATTTCTATCCTCAGCTGCATCCAGCAGTAATTTAAAATAACCTGGCTGACTTTGCACTGACATGGACTAAGATAGTTCATATGATCCATCAGTGCAGCTCAACTTGGGGGCAGCAACCTTCAGCTGAGAGAAAAACAGCTGGAGAGTGACAGCAATATCTTAACCCTCCCAGATGTCTCCAAAGTGTTTGTGCAGTTATGCCACAAGTATTCACCCTCATAAAGAAAGTCAGTAGGCTCACAAAAAAAGATAAAATTAAGGCTGTAGACCTCTCTAGGACTACCATGAAAATACCCAAAGCAATATACTATGGGAGAACAAGTTCCTCCCAGTTTACAGAAAGTTCTCTTCTAACACCACATCACCTCCTTTATAAAGTGAGCTGGAGAATATTCTTAAAAATTAAGTGTTGAACTGTCTTTAGGTAGGAACAACCCAGTTTCTGTGCACACTGCCCAACACCTGATTTGTTCAGCATTCCTGAATCAGCTCTGCCATTACATATAAGTATTAACACCATCCTGAGAAGGTCTGAAAATACATATTGACAGGCAAGGTTGTACCTAAACTATCTGTGCCCACAAAACCTTTTTGCCTCCTCAGGGCAGCCTCTAGCTGGAATACTTCATTAGGCAAATTAATTGCATCTTTGTCTTTAGAAATATGCACACACAAAATCAACTGAAACTACCAAAACAGTTCTTTTCTATTTCCAGCCAAACAGGGATGAAATTCTGAGATGAGATCTGCATCTTACAATACACAAGTTATAAAAAAATCAAACCAGCTTATTACCTTGAGACAAAAATTTTGAAAATTTTTTCAAAGCAATTATATCACAAATGAACACACCTATCAGAATTCTATATTATTTCCCCGCTGGCCCAAGTTTGTAAAGGAATATTTTGAATGACTTTTCAGTTACAAAGTAAATCCAGACTTGGTCAATCATATCTTAGTATTAGTCACATCAAAACATTACAGATGCTTTTCAATTCATGCACATTTGAAAGCTGGTTTACATCAGGCTCAAGAATTCTAGAACACAGTTCACTGCAGATATGAGACGTAAGCATTTGCCAGCTATAGCAAGAGCCACAGACACATGAAAGCTAGTTTTAAATGCAAACAGTATGTGCACAGGAAAAAAGTTAATTCCCAGGAAAAGAAAAGCAGAACAGCATTCGTAGCCATACAAATACATCATCAAATTGGTATATACCCAATGTCTATGTTGACAGTCTGCACAGATTATCTACCTTCAAAAGAACTGCAATTAAAAACAGCATGGTGAGTCAACACCTACAGCATTAGTGTGCTGCAGTTCAGTACTCACTGCTTATGGGTTAGACCTTCTGGAGCAGCTCAATATGCCAGGCAGGAGCTTCTCTGCAAAGCCATTAAACCCCAGGAGCAGCAAAGAAAAAGAAAGGCAGAGTTCAGATGGTTCATATTGATGACATTGGAACGGGCAATGACAAATGTTTTCAGTGGTATAATCAACCATCTCAGCTGTTAAATATCAATCCAAAGCCTCATACAATATTTACTTATCGGCACACCAACAATGGAAAAAACACACACACACACCCCCATACAGCTAGGTGAAAAAAGAAAAAAGGCTGCCATTTACTCATAACACAAAAACCACGTTTTCTGAAAGGACGGCGCTATTGGACAAGTGACCTTGTGAGCTAAATAACTTCAGCTCACTGTTACAGTTTCAAGGATCACTTTCTCTCTGATCCTGTTATATGCTTTTTCAAGGCATCCAAGTCAGTCTGAGTCTGCTATGTAAGATGAGAATCTTAACTCTGAGTAGCTTTTTTCTGTCTTAGTTTCTTTTACATAGTCATTTGTGTCACTGAAGATCCATCAACATTACACTAGAACTAAGCAAATGGCATTTTTATTAGACAGAGTAACAGTGTTGATCAACAGTCAGCCCCTTTTTCAAAGTGCAATATTTAATTAGAGCAAAAGCTTTACAGAGAAAATGCATTAAGCAGTTTACATACATCAAATGTACTACGTATTATCCGAGAGTCATGTCAATGTCTGTCAAGTAAAATATATGTTTGACAGCTCTTTGTTACACTGCAAATCCCTCCTCTCATTGCTAGGATTTGCTCTTTACAGCAGGCAAGAGCTCTCTCACCAGACTTAAAACTGAGCAAACCTGCATATTGCCGTTTTCTCTGTGAAGTGAATCTTGTTAACCACACCACTGTTTTACGCTAATTATTTCCTAGTGATGCCAGGATTCACCAGAAGCTCATACTGCCAGGCAGGAACACCAAAATACAAAATTTCTTTGCTCCCGATAGCCTTTTCAAATATATCATACATCTGTATATATCTTTAACAGATACACAATCTGTTATTTCTAGAAGTAGTTTGATTAGAAAAGTCAAAGATCTAAAATATCAAACAGTCCTGGTCATGATACAGCCCTCTGTTTCCACTTCATAGGAAAGAGATGGTTACAGCAGCCAACTCCACTTAGAGCAGGTGGCTTCTAGGGAAAGCAATACATTTCAGGTTTCTAGGAACATACAGTAAAATCATGAGCGTAAAGGTAAATAAGGCACAGTGAAGCTAGAATTCAAAGTCAGTCCTGGCAATGAGAATTACATGTTTTAGACTGCAAGTCTTCAGGCTGACACCCAATACTTCTACATCCGTCTGTCACAGTTAGGTTGGGGAGAGTCCACATGCTTTTGAGTCAGATATCCAGTCGCCCACGGTTTTTAACCAGACATACTACGGCAACTCCCAGATTTCGCTCATAAAAGTCAGCTTCGTGCTTAACAGCACCAAATCCAGAATTACTACAGTATACATTTTATATGTATAATATCCCTAGAAAGCCAGTTTTATACTGATGATTTACAATCTCCGCTTGTACATAATTTAAGCTGGTATTCAGAAAGACATTTATATTTATGGATAAGTCAAGTCAAATAGAATGGTATTATCTCCAAGGCAGAATATAAAGTTAAACCCTATTTGAAGGTACTTCCATCTGTCAAAAAGAAACCATTTAACTAAAGGGTGACACCAAATTATTATGTAGATTGGAAACCACAAGGTGAAGCAAGCTCGGAAGGTCAAGTGGCAGAGCAAGTTAGAGGCAGAGGATACTTCAAGCCAGCTGGAAAACCCCAGAGGCTACAGAATGATTGCATGCAACAGTTCCGCAGGGCTCGGTCTGAAACAAGTGTAGGTATCAAAAGTGCTTCCGCTGCCAAAGGAAAAAAAACACTCCTTTAACAACACAGCCATGAAAATCATAGCAACGACACAGGGACTTTGAAAGAAGAAGAAATTTACAGAAATGGGAAATCCTGGAAATTATAACGTATTTAAGCATACTTTAAGCAATAAATAAACCACGTGTAAGGATAAAAATAAAAAACACAACTGAGGCTATTCAAACCATCGTCCCTTACTTGCACTGCTGTGCCTACAAATCTCCATAGCAAAAGAAACTATTTGAGCCTTCAGATAGATGCACGTGCAGACCACCATAAGGTCATAACTTCAGTGAGATAGCACCTGCAACTCCAGTTAAAGGTGCATAATGCAAAGTGAGAGGCTGCAAGAGGCATTAAATATCAAAAATAACATACTACAAATCCTATGTACTGGTATGTAACTAATTAATAAAACTGAAGAGATCACTTCCCTGATTCCATTTTTATACGGGACTTCCAGTACATTCTTATAAAGGTGCGGCCTTATCTATTCCACTGAAAGTTACATACTCAAGTTTATGCCCTATAATACTAATTATTCCTTTTCTTTCTTGCCATTTGGCAGTATACTATTGCGAGGTACCATCCAAATCAATGCACATTCTACTCTGTCTTCACTGGAAGTTTGTTTATCCTTCCCCCTCTCCCAGTAAATGATTTTGTCAATATGAAACCAGATCTAGAGAATGAAGTTGAAATTCTAGCCATAAATCTCAAAGACTGTTAGATGTACAGTAGTTGATCAGAGTAACCAAAATCTAAAAAAGATAATCTCAATCTGAAGGTTCAAGAACAAATTACATGTGGAAATTTTGCACATTCAAAGAGAGTTAAAAAGAAGTATACAAAAATTTGTCTCATCTCAGGATACGCAGTCTCCCTAATGAAAACAATTTTCTGCCAAGAAACTTAGATAGGCATACCTAATAAATACTGAAGGTTTTGTAACAAAATCCTACATTTTCCAGCAGGCTGTGAGGCACTTTCTAGCTTCCCCATCCCATGTTTAAGAGGAAAGAAAAAAAAGCAAACCAGAAACACTAAAATCGAATACTAGCTTAACTCCACACAAGTGCCAAAGGGTGATACAAAATGCTGTTTCATCTATGTTAGAATGTCTCCTAGGTAATAGTGAACTAGCATTATCAATGTAAATGCTCACCAATAGCAAGAATCATGCAGCTGCACCAGAGTAAAAATAAGTAAAGATTCCAGTACAGGTGTATATTCTCAATGCTTGAAAAACACCAGAGTAATAGTCATTCTTGAAAATAATTTTTGTTCAGTTATCTTTTGAGGGTGGAAGAATAAGGAGTTTGGAGAAAAAAATGCTTTCATATGGCATGCGTGCATGCATTAGATATTTAATTTTAAAGATAATTAACCCACAGATGCTAATTAAGTATGACTGCAAAATCCCAGATCCCACATTTTTATTGGGAGCAAGGTTTTCCAGAGTATCTAGTAAAGATTCTTTATGATTCAAAACTTCCTATGGCTTGGTAGTAGGAAAACATATCTGCTTCAGTGGCACTATAATTGCATTGGTGATTAAACGCATCATGTTAAATGCTTCTTGATCCGCTTCCAGTATAGCAATTAGAGCAGGATCGCAGTGTCACTATAGTACAAATATATCTTAGCCCCTGAATGATACCTGTCCAATACTGCCAGGGGCCATATGTTCGAGAAACCTTAAGATAATATGAATCACGTTATTAGTTAGTTAAAACTACAAAGACGACTCCTCCCTATATATTCAGCACATACCGTTTCATGTATCTGGCAACTTAGGACAACTCTACATATGTTAAATCAATGCATTTATACTACTGTAGTTAATGGTCTGTCGCCATTTCCACTATAAAGCAATTTTCAAAGGTTTATATCTCTGCTGAAGAATTCACTCTGAGCTGAACCCTGGCACACAGCAAAAGCAAAATCACAGCCCACATATGTTTACTTTCATCCAATCAGACTAGAAAGATTATCATTAAAAGAAAATTGATCCGATTCTGTGTTTCCCTTACACTTTTCATCGTTCACTTAGAGCATAAAACATTTCACCTTGTACAGGAAAGAGGTTAATTAGACTGTGTTAATAAGACCCTCAAATCGTCCTTTGAAAGTTCGTATATCCTGTACACCAGCTACTGAAGAAAGCCACTTTACTTTCCTAAATCAGAAGTCACATCATTGATTTCATATATGCTGCATATTTGACATTTATAGTTCCTCCTTAATTTATTATCTTGCTAAGGGGATACAGGCAAGGTTTTTTGGACAGTTGAAACAATTATTCATATTTTTAGACTGAGGTAGTTCAGTTATTCTTCAAGAATGATGTATGCCAATTTCTTTTCAAATAAAAGAAGTAGAACATCTCAAATGCAGGTGGACGTGTAGAGAACTTGGCAACCACAAACATTCACATACACTCAAACAGATTTTTAAGTGAACTGAAATCTGAAATTAACTATCTCACAAGTGCAGTCAATGTCCTCTACTTCATCAGCTGGTCTATAACCCCACATTCAGTGATAAGAATTCTAGTTCAATTAGAAAAGTGTTATCAGTAAGATTTTGTTATTATTACTACTACTGCAGGGGTTTTTGCTTGAAAAATACATGAGTATTCTGCTTTTGGGTTTTGGGCTCCTCTTTTTCACCATGAACAATTTAAGCGTTGCTTATCATTTCAAGATTTTTGGTAAGCTGCTGAAAATGATGCTTCAAGTTAGTGAGTCACACGTTCATAAGGACCCCATCATCCTGATCTCAATTTGAAATTAAATGGAGGGTAAACTTTATGCACAGCATAGTGTCCTAGTGCTATGTCCTTCTGGCAGCTTTCCACACTCCAAAGGTATGCTGATGCATCCCAATGAAGTAGCTGTACCCTGATGTATTATTTTTGTCAATGGCTACACCAAAGGATTCTTTTAAAACTCTATGACTGAAGGACGTTTCATGTTTTAAATATACAAAGACGCTGAAGTGCTTTGTGGACAGTAAGGCCAGAGGTGAGCACAGATACACAAGAGTAAGAGGGGAAAATGGGGAAAATACGCATCAGCAAAGTAGCTCCTTGCTCTTACAAAACGTATCATGGGCTCTGACACAAAAGCACTGATAGAGTTTCAATTTAAAGTCTTCTCCAACAATTCATACAATAAGCTGCAAAGAATCCAATGCATCTAAACTAGGTAAGATGGGTTGTAAAAACTTAGATTAGATTCAGTTGGGTTTCTAGCTCATTTTACAAAATTGCTGCCCTCCAGTCAAAGCTGAATGCTTCATATTCCCATGAATACATGTCTCTACACTTTCTTTAAAAAAAAAAAAAAACAAAACCCAAACACCTCAGCAAAATCCTATACCAAACATTCCTCTACAAGTCTTCAAAATCTTTTTCACAAAGATGCATAGCCTGCTATTTAAAGGACAGTAAAAAAGTGGAAATAATAAGTATTAACAGAGTCCAAGAGGCCTTTAGTGAAGTAGGAATAAAATTTGAAAGTTCTGATCTACCCACCTGCCACCAATTCCTCAAGGACATTATTATTTACATGCATTGCAAATAATAACTAACATTGCCCTATGACTACACAATCATCTTCTTCAGATTTACAACATGAAATCATATCAACTTTACCTTTTTCTTCAGATCAGACACTCAAATGCTCCACTGATAAGCAGCACTCAAAAACCTGTTCCATTTGTGTTATTCCTTTTACCACAGGGTCGATAATAGATAATAAATAGTAAAACATTCTTAGAAAAAGAGAAGCTGGAAGAAACTTCAAGAAAGTATCGATTTTGTCTCAACTTAAAAGCATGGCAATTATATATCAAAGCTCCCCAGGAAACTTTCCTGAAACGCTTCCTGACCTGAACAACTAGATTTAGCTTAGAAAATAAGAAAACTTAATTCTTGCTCAATTTAAGCCCAGCACGTCTCTTCTCTATGCAAAAGCATAGAGAAGCATTAACTTTTGTTAATTAAAATTATTTATAGTATTTAATCAAAAATTACTTTAAAATGCCTGGCATTATAATGGCCATTATAAGGGGGGGGGGAGAAGCCTTGCAAAGTATTTCAAAGACCTTGTCTGTTGTATGCATGTTAAATAACATCTACAAGGACAACTTATGTAAACCGGTTAAAAAATCCTGTTGCATAGTATTAACAAAACACACTAACAAAGTCTGGTTTAAGTACCATGCCACAAGTGTTCCCTCAAAAGCTAGAAGAATACCAAAATTTTAAGATAAACTCCTTTGTTGCAGAGAACTACTTCTAACGTCTAACAGGTCATACATTACACAAGCAAAAAGGAGTTTAAAGTGTTAACAGGTATACAGAGAGAAGGTACTTGAAGGCGCACTATATGAAAAAGACGTAATAGGAAGAGTCAGAACCCCAAGAATTATTTTGATTATTCATTTCTATGAGTCAAAGCACAGGAAGCTAGATTCAGAAATAAAGCAGCCAGGAAGAGGAGGAAAGAGTATCCCCTAAACAAAGCAAGAAAGCACTGCTGTTCCAGGGCTGGCAAGGAGCTACAGCCTATTCCGTAGTGAGCAGGTTGTCCAGCAGGATACCTCACTTGTCTAGATCTCCCTAAAGCACACCAAAAAGCAGCAATATAACAGTGTATTTTCATGAATGAGTGATCATCTCTCTTTTAAAATTCTTTGCACTCCTTGCTTATTGAACCCTTCTGGAACTGCATGTGATGGTAGAATTGTAGCACTTCTTCAAAAGCAGTTGAAGAATTTTGACAAGGTGTCTGCAATCCTATCTTATTACACTGTTCACAAACACACGTGTCTAGAAGAAGCTATGAGTATGTAAGTTAGCAGGCCTTTTTCCTCCTCTCCCACTTAAAACACGTTTCAGCAAAGTCTTCAAAAGGTTTGCTGGAGGTTCACTGCGGGAAATTCACTTTCTTCCATCCCAGCTAGCCTTGTACCCAACTGCACGGCCAGGAAGCAACACAGCTCTTAACTTCAGTCAGTGCTGCCTCTACACCTGACTACGCACAGTCATTTTCAGTTCGCGGGGGGAAAATTGTAGCCACACCTCATAATACTGTTCTAGAGAATTTGAGTACTTCAGTTCTTCCTCCAGGAATTCGAAATTAATCATATCAAGGATATGTCTACACTAGGAGCAATCTATCAGTTAACTATTTAAACAAAAGCAGATCCTCCTATACTGGCAGACAGCATTTCAGCCCTCCTGATACAATGAAAAAAAAAAAAAAAAAAAAAAGGGAGGAAAAAAAAAAAAGAAAAAAAAAAAAAAAAGGAGAGAAAGAAAAATAGGAAAAAAATACAGAACAAGTCACTTTCAGAGGCAAAGTAAACCACATTTAAGTCGTCATAATCACTGCAAAAATCCACTAAGATCCTTCCTGGCAGAATTCTGTCAGTTGTATTTCAACGATCCAGAACTACCCTGCTGGTAGAACAAGCAGGTTTGACTGCTCATCTTAGTTACCCAGACATTTTGGTCAACTTCCTAATCGCTCTCAGGTAGAAGCCTGTACCAGATTTTGTATCTCTGAGGTAATGAGCAGGGACTCCCAGCCTCAAAAAACATCCCATAGTAAAGAAACAGAGTGTCACTCACTTGATATATTGCAGCAATGTTATAAAATAATATTTGCACTAACATCTTACACAGAGTTTTGGACCAGAAGAATAGGCCCACCCACATGCTTAAATTTGAGATCTCCCCTCATATGTAACTTCTGTTTTTTCTACCACAAAGCCAGAGTTCAGCGTAATTCCAAGGAATGTAGCATTCCTAATCAGCAAAACCCGGCTTCTAAACAACTCCTGCAAGATGTTTGTTTTAAATATTCAACTTCTGAAGTGCCTGAGAAAAACTAAATAAATCAGGTAAAATTTACAACAACAGAGAGTTCAAGGAACAAACCAATACAAACATAAATTTCTGGCAACACTGCTTAAAAAAGCAAACAAGCCCTTAAAAAAAAATAAATATATATAAACACTATAAACAAGAGTTAGGTGGATAATGACAAACAGAAAGACTTACACAAAGCAAGACATTAATCTGAACCAAGAAGAAAGTGGGATTTTTTTTTCCATAAACGTGCACCTAGGCACAAACCCAAGTAAAGAAAGAAGCCATACACTAAGCAGCATTAGTTCAGTGAATCCAGTGATAGTTCATACCAAAGCAGCACAGTGGATGCTGGCCATGAAAACTGCCTTCTGCCCTCAGACCCTTCACTTGTTGTGAATGACGTATATTCTGTAAACCACCCCAAATCATCCCATTAAAAGACAAACGTGGGGGGGGGAATCTACACAGTTAAGCCAAGAAATCCAGAATTAAATAGAAGTGCTTGAAAGACCTTGAAAGAGGGAACACTGCAAACCACATAAGTTTCGAACTCTTTACACAAGACAGCATGCAGTACATCATTATGCTTGTTTCTCATCCTGCTACCCCTGAGAAGAATCTCTGCCACCCCTACCACTTGTGATTCATGCAATCAACATATTCTTCATAATGAAAAAAAGGATATTTTTCTTTAGTTTTTTGGGTTGGTTTCTTTTTTTTTGCTAAGCCATGATTAAAGCATGAAGCATACGAAGGATATTTTAAAGTCTGAAAACGTCAACTGCCCCGTACATTTTCAATGTGATTTCTGAAACCTGAGCTTGACTCGAGGCACACTGGTCAACTCCATTCTCTTTCTGAGTACAGGATGCTGGAAAGTTAATGACCCAGTGATGTGGTAGAGTTCAGCAAGTGGACTGCAACTGAATGTGTTGCTTCCCTCAAATACTATGACTCATGTGCCCAGTAGGAACAGCTGTCTCAACTCTGCACTTTATCCAGACACATTATTTCAAAACTCTTCTCAATTTTACTTTGAATAGAAAAATGCTTCAAATACATTTAACTGGGCTAAACAACTACACATTAAAACATAACATTACTGTAATAAACATCCTGAGCCCAAATCACTTCAGCTATTGTGTCCAGAATTTATGTGGCATAGAATAAGAGACACCTTTAAAATAATGTAATGTTCCATGCCATCAATGTCTTGCTTTTTCAAGCATTCTGAGTGCAGACACCTGATCTCCAAGAGCAAACACAATAGAAGTAGTAGTACTCAAGATTTTTCATGAAGGAAAAGCAGCTTAAATGCTCCACCCCAATTCAGCAGGGGGGTGGGGGAGATACTTGCAACATACAGATTTAAAACCTGCCCATCTCTGATCCAACAGCAAATACAGAGGAGTTATCTTCAGTCTTCTCATTAGCTGCAGTTAGCTCATAGGTCTAGCTACTTCTTTTTCTGTAATTGTAACAACACAATTTAGTTCAAATACAGAAAAACTAAGCATAAGTAAAGCTACTTCAAAAAAAGGATGAAGAGCATCCTATGCATTCTTTTAGTGGACAATATTCTGGCCTTTGGCACTTTCTTTTATCATATGTTAATCCAAGATAAAATGCACCTGACTCACTGAATAAAAACAGCATATTGCAAACCTATGTTTATGAATTTCTTCCACAGAGAAAAATGAAGTCTTGAAAATAAACACCTGATAAAAGAATAACTTTCCGTAATGGGAAAGTTGACTCTATGTAGGTCTGCATATTTAACTTTCAACGTAAGTAATGAAACAATCAAAACAAAAGGACACAAAAGTATTTTGAGTCATAATATGTAAATGTTAATAACCAAACAGATGCTTTTCCTTTTTTCTTTTACCTAGGCAAATAAAATCTTTCTCTTCTCTTTCACAGCTATATGGTCACTACCACAGTCACTGCATCGACCCAGAAGTCAACAGCATGAGGTATCTTCTGTAGGCACTGAAATAGAATGAGCACGGTACACAAAAACCAGCCCAGACCAAAGGCACCAGCTCTGAATTGTATCTAACAGACAAGAGGTTGTTCCTTAGGGAGCTGCACTAGCATTTTTATGCTAGATTATTCTGAGTTTATCTTATTTTTTCCACCTTTCATGCTCTCTATACCTCTTCAAAATAAATATAAAACCTGTATTTCCTAAAATACTGAAAGGAAACAACAATTCATTCCCAAATATTCAAGACTGGGTATTTAATATATCTAGCTATGTCAATAAAACTTTCTTAGTTAAAGTATCCAAAGTGCTAAGGACTTTGTCAGAGGCCTCATTAGTTTTGTTTCTGTTATCAAGAACTGTTCTCTCTTCTGCACGTTAAACTGCAACATGACTGAAAATTAATCCCTTACATTCCACTATGAGCACCTGTACCCAGGGAAGGGTAGAAAGGATCAGAGAAGAGCACATCCACAGATCCCTTTCAGATATCTTTCCCCATAAAGCCTGTCTTTTGCATAATAGTAAGAGCAAAACAAACAAACAAAAAACACCACAAAAAACCAACCAACCAAAAAAAACTAACAGAAAAAAAAAACACAAAAAAAACCCCCACCCACCCACCCAAACAAACAAACCTGGGACAGTTCTCCTCCTCCAGTGTTCTTCACTCATTACTCCCACCCTCCCAAATCTCTTTAGCAGAGAACAAAGCAAAATGATGAACTAGATATAGAAGAAAAACATGAGCAAGCATAATCTAACACAGTCCACCAGTTTTGGACAATTACTAAAATAAATGACACTGAGGGGAGAAAAATAATAAATAAAAAAATCTTAAAAGTCAAAATGAAACACAGATCATTACAGATAAACACTCTGATTTTGCTTTTAACACCCTCATCATAACTGGGAAGGATTTTGTCCTCAGTCTAAACTCGACTCCCATATCAAACCTGAAACGTAACTAGCCTGACACATGAAACTGTTCAAAAAAGTACCCTCGCCTGTACAACCTGTCTGCATAGGTGGAAGATCTAACCGAGGCAAGGCAAACTCCATTCTACCAGCTGAAGTTTAAGGGACTGAAAAATAAGCGATTACAAGAATACTCAGTCAGCTACCATGCCAGACTGCATAGCCCTCAATTTATTTACTAACATATGAGATCACACAAACAAAGCATGTATTAGGCCATGACTAACACTGGGAAATGCACTTTTGCATTCAAGTTTTAGGTGTTACCTTCAAACAGAGCATAGGAATCAAAGTTATAAAACACACACATTAAAAATTACGAGACTGAAGATCTGATATTTTAGCATGTGATCATCTCATAGGCTTAAAGGACGCAGTATTTGAAAATACTTGTAACCCACACCCATCACTGTAAAAGTCTCTATACTTCTACTATTATCCCTTACAAGGAACAAAACAGTGTATGTAATTCCTCATGCTGTCAAGCAGTACTGCTCCCAATCTACTACAAGCATATTCAAATCACTTACCCACAGGCGTACTTCCAGCTACTACCCATCGAAGCTGGAGACCGCCAGAATTTGTTAAATTAGAGCCAGAGGCATGAAAAATCAAACCCTACTGCTTATTTACTCTAGTTACCAACCATAAAGGCAGTCAGATCTACGTTGACAATAATATTCTCTAATCAGAACTCAAATCTTTATTTTCTAAAAGGTATTAAGGTGATTGAGATCAATAGAAATAATGTAGGTCTTGTGATATGTATGCAACTACAGCCAACTTTAAAAATATCTTTTAAAAATAATTCTTATGCTTTCTTAAAATCACTTATTTTCCTCAGAGATGTTTCTGGTATGAACTAGGTATGGGTTAAACTGAAAGTGTTTCTAAGAAAGCCTGTGTTCCACAGTCTTCTCCACTAATACAGGAGGTTATTTAACAGTAAATATTCACCCATCTTTTCTTCAGCACATCCTATGAAGAACTGGCAAACTGTTGCAGTGTCTAATTGACCTTCACAGAGAAAGTGGCCTGGACTCCACATCTCAGTTTAGCTTGTCTTAAAAACAGTCTGAAGAACTCTTAAAAGAAAAAGAAAAATCAGACATGGCAATAGGAAAATGGCAAATGAAGTTAGGGACAGACTGCTCATCTTGTATTAGGTGGTGCTCACCTCCCCTTGGCCTTCACACACAGCCAAAGTCAGAAAATTATATTGATTGTTTATTCAATAAAAACTCTGATGACCGTATACTTTCAAAAACACCATAGGTATAACTACCCAGCAGGTTCTACCCAAGAGCCCTAAGATGATGAGGCATTACAGAGAAGTACCCACGCAGGACAGAAGTTAGCATACTGCCTTTCTGCTGCGTTACAAAATCTGCACTCTGCAGGTCTCTGCCAGCTTGCACTGAACATTTATAATTCTCTAGGTTCTTTAACATCTGTGAAACATTTTATAACTCAAACTATCAGCACACAAGGGGTCCTGCTGTTGTAAACACTGAATCAGCCAAACTACTAGCAACACTGAGAATTTACTGAATAAAGGAATTGTATTAGAGAAAACCGGTTACCACACTTCAGTACCAACGGATGAGTCACAGTAGGACTTAATACCAACTGCAGAAGGCCATCCCTCAGCTCTACAAAATCCAAGTTAAATCACAGTCTGCTTGCATTTGCATTGCAAGGCTGCAGTGAATGCCATCTGCAGCAGGCACTACTGTATGATAATTGAGCCTGCAATGTCTGCAAATAAATCTATAGGGAACAAATATTACTCACAAAAATTGGACTGTACTATTAAGAACATATCAGTAGTACATAGCAACTAAATACCTTTATTGATGTGGTGGTCTTGTACACTATTCGTAGAAGGGGAAATGCTGAGTACTATATTAAGAGAAACAGGATAAACCTTACTAACTTAGCTTATTACAGGATTCAGTATCATGTATGCAAAATAACCCAGGAAATTTCCCCAGTAAGTAAAAGAAAATGTGAGTAATATACACAAAAATGTGTTTGTGTGCCTCCTTTTTACACTACATTACAAGAGTTCTATGGGCTACTTTTTCCTACTTCCCTTTTCAGCATGAAAACCAGCAAATCAGAAGATGGGAGAATGAACACATTGGGAGGTATTATCACCAAAAAAAAAGAAAAAGAAATCAAAATCCAGGAAACCAAACATGAATATTTAATATATTTAAATAGAATAAGAGACACATTCACAAAATGCTTAGGCAATGCTAAACTGAACAATACCGTATATTTCAACTCGCTTCCTGCTCCCTTAGTAAAGGTTTGCAGGAGCTCCCAGTTCTGCTCTTGAGACTTTATTAAATTCAACAGAAGCAAAAAAATGGTTTGATAGTCCCAACAGTTCTATTGATAAAACAAATTTCAAACCCTCTAAATGTCTCTATAAAGGTTAAAACTGCAACAGAAAAAAAAGCGAGACACTTTCTTTTAGCGGTCCCTTTTAAAAAACATAACAAGACTTCAGATTTTTCAACTGGCTGAAGCTTCAGACTTCAATATTAAGTGTTCCACAAAATTTAATTTGTGGATCACCTGAGAATTAAAATTATCAGAATTGCTAAACACTGATACAGGTTTTAATTTCCTATGCACCATACGAGAAGGAACCAAATTCTGTTTCCCTATATCCTAAAGTTTAAAAAAAGACAACAACAGCTTCACAGTTACGTAAGAGTACAAAATAATATAAAGATATATTGCTTAATAGCAATTTTCTCTGGACAACTTTCTAAACGTACTTAAGAACCACATGGCTCTTTAAACCTTTACATTGGAAATGAAATGCCTTTAACACCATAAAACAAGTTCTTCCCTGTTACAATACTCTTTCTAGGGGGAAAAAAAGAAAAAAAGAAAAAAGAAAAAACCCAAACCCTCCCATCTCCCCAGCAATTTCACACTACTTTCCCTATTAAAACCGCATTTTCTTACTAGTTGCAAATCAGTGACCAACACTTTCCTAAAGCTTCAAGACAAAAATACCACTCTACCTTGCATTTAACTAATTCACCTATCACAGGTTACCCACCAGCTACAGCAATACAACCATCACTGTGTTAGCGGTTTCAGAGGAACAAAGCTTATATTCATTTTTGTATTTTTGCTATTGTGCAAGAGAACAGTAGCTACACTGCAGTAGCTTTCATTTTTCCTTTGTAACAGCTATGCTGAAACTGGTCACACAATGCAGGCAGGGTTTGTTTACTAATACACCGTGAACATTTCATGCCAGAGCCTCCTCAGTAACAGTGACAGAACGGTCCAAAGGAAAAAAAAAAGAAGAGTTTTTGAACAAACTGCTTCTTTCCTCTCAGCTGCCAATGGGACAGACTGTCATATCTGTCATTCCTTGTACTGCTTTTTGTTCCTTAAAGGTGAGCATCTTATTTTGAGTCATCACTTTGGATGGAACAAAAGTACTACGTGGGTGGGTGGGTGTTTTTTTTTTTTAAAAACAAACAAACAAACAAAAAGCCTATGAATTGAACTAACCAGATGGATACTCTGGTCTTCACTCTTGAGTGAAGCTTCCCTGATGTACAAAGCAATGCCCTTTATATATCAGGCCCAAAGGTTTTGAAATTTTTTATCTTACCATTATACAGCTGAAGGTCAGTGATTGTAGCTGTATTTCTGGCATTTATAGCATATAGTACAAAAAAAAGCTGTATGATTTTATAAAAGTGTCTCAAATAATTCAAAGGTTGGTTAGGGGAAAGCAGAACACCTCTAAAAACATTAGTCGTCTCCACAAAAGCTATGTTATACGAAAGCTTTACATTCTATCGATATTGCATGTAATTATGCAAGCAGAATTTGTGTGGCTAGAATAACCCATTTTCTTCATTACTGACTCATCTTCCAACTTACTGAGGCTTTTGAAACTACTGTATCAAACATCACATCCTGGAATGTTAGAGCTTACAGCTTGTCTGGGCTCAGGGACTATTTCTTACCCAGTGCAGGCATCCGCATCTCACTGAAACTAAAGGGGCTTTTTTGGGTGTATATATCAGTCATTTATTAAGGCAAGCACTGGTGGTAAAAGTAAAAATATTCCAAACTTCTTTTAAGTTCGTAGCATTGAATGTTAAATGTGCATACCAATGACAGCCCTTCCCCCTTTGTCCTTCCTCCAAATAAACCAGTGAATTTGAGAACCTGCTGATTCACGGCACCTGAATTTAAGTTGTATTTTAAACACCTTTTTTTTTTTCCCATTACCATAATCTAAATTGTTCCCCCTACCCTGGTCAATGTGTTCAGTAATCCTGCCTTGTTCCCCGCCTCAAGCAATTTACTTGATTGCTCTATTCAGGGGAAATCCTATTGCTACCAGGGCTCCTGACAGACTGTTACAGTATGCATTCTAAGGGACAAGAAAAGGGGATAAGGATAGGAGAAAGTTTCCATGGCATATTTCAACATACTGCACAATGCGGCTGCAGAGAAACTTGTACAGTAGTTAAAATGCAATGGCAGAACAGACCTACTAAATTTAGGATTTCCATTTTTTTACCCCTCAAACCTGTAAGACCATTTTGCAGGCTCTAAACACGCTCATGCCACAAATCTGTATTTTTCACAGAGAAAAATGAGTATATCTTTTTGAAGCACAACAAATACCTGAAGTAATTTCCAACTCAAAACTGTTTGGCAATAGGTCAAATGATACAAAAATTAGGTATACTGCTAGAGAATAATCGAAGCAATTGTCATAAACAGAATGCAAACATAATGTTGAGAACATAATTCTCCCAAAACAGTTTGTGAGCAGAAATGATAACAGCAGCTATAACTGTGGAGTGAGGCATCTTACTAATGGGGAAAAAAATATTGCCTTTTGACATTAGATAATTATTGTACATCTACGATGGAAATAATTACATTTCTGACCATGGCCATATAAAAACATTTCATATTGATATTTAAAATATTAATAAGTCATAATGTATTTATGACTTATTTTCACATGTGCAAACTATGGATAGAGCTACAGTTAGTTATCCTGTTTCATGGCATTTCTTCATTTGAATGTTCTCAAATTTTACCGCAAGACTGAATGCAAACTACAGTTTTTGCTCTGTTATCTTGTCAGTTGGGGAAAACATTAGAATGCAAAACTATATTATTTTTTCCAACATGTAACTAATTTCAAAGTTGTTAAAAACTGCTGCAATACTAATACATGCTTTATAAAAGAAAAGGACTACACAACTACATTTTAAATGCGCTTAAGTGAAGTCATGCACAAGCCTATCAAATGCTGACTCTGCAACTGAGCTAAATCACCCCACTAAGATATTCACCACGTTTTTGGCTTTGGATTCAGTCCTACAAGCCTACAATCACTGTTTGATCACATTACATAAGCATGGCTAGTAACGTAACATTTTCAAAGCCTCCTGAGCGTCAATGGGATTTGACACACAAGTCATTTAAATGCTTTATTATATTTGGACTTTCAGTGAAGGACACTCAGTTACAAGAACTATGTTTGCCTTGTTACCCATGAAAGATAAAGAGTTCTTTTTGGTTTTAACCCAATTGTGTTACCTTCAGGGCTTCTCTAACTAGGATCTCACAGAATCACAGAATAGTCAGGGTTGGAAGGGACCTCTGGAGATCATCTAGTCCAACCCCCCCGCCAGAGCAGGGTCACCTACAGCAGGTTGCACAGGACGGCGTCCAGGCGGGTTCTGAATGTCTTCAGAGTGGGAGACTCCACAACCTCTCTGGGCAGCCTGTTCCAGTGCTCCACTACCCTCAAAGTAAAGAAGTTCCTTCTCACGCTAAGATGGAACTTCCTATGTTCAAGTTTATGTCCATTACCCCTCGTCCTATCACTGGGCACCACTGAAAAAAGACTGCTCCCATCCCCCTGGCATCCTCCTGTTAAGTATTATTCCAGTAAATAAATAAAAACTCACCTTTCACAAGGAAAAAATACATTAGATCCTATGTTACATGATCAGAATTCAGGTGAGTTTATTTCAGTCTTTCAATATTTGAAAGTGTACAAAAAAAGCTAAACATTCTCAGCAAGAGACACCCAGAAGCTGTGACTGTAATACTAGGCTGAAAATGTCCATTGATTCATGATCTCTATCTGTGTAACTTAATTTTTTTCATTTCCATGCTCCAAGGTGTAGAAACAAATTTTAGTTATTTTTCTCACAAACCTCTTTCAGCCCTATGCATTCCAGCATCACCCTCACTCCTCTTAATGACATATGAGAAGTAAAATAAAGTTTGAGTCCTTTCTTACTGTTTGTCCCCCAAAGCTGGAGTTTAATAGTATCCATGCACTGCAGCAAAAGCTGTCCTGCGCTTCCTCTGGAATTCAGTTCAGATGACTACCCACGGGTTATACAGTGTATGAGCAGCCCTGCCCTCTGCTCTCACCCAGTCACCATTCTAATTTTGCTCCTGTAAGTAGCAAGTGACATACACAGTGGAGATCATTCAGCATTCCCCATACACACCTTCCATTTATAAATCTCCCTTTATGTTTGCAGTAAGGTAACAAATAACTTCGTTTTCAGTCTCCTAGGCATTTTCCCCAACTTTATAACTACACTTTTGTAGCTGAACTCATTTGTACCTTTACTAGCCTCAGGTATTTTCTGGTCTATGTTGTATGACACTTCTCTTTTACCAAACTACTTTGGGAAGCAATTCCATTTTAGGATTTTTAACTTTTCTAGTGCAGAACACCCTTATTTATTAACAGTTGACAATTTTGCATAATATCAACTTGATAAATTATTTTTCCAGTTTGGGGGGCTCTTTGTGTCTCTAAAGTACAAATAAATATTTTCATATGATTGCTGTTCCAAATTTAGGTTTAGTAAAATTGAAGTTTTAATGAAAAATGTATTTATCTTATACTTCAGTCTCTCTGTGGCAGCTCTGCAAAGCAGGGTGTACATGACTAGCACTTACAAATAATAACAAATCTTGTCAAGCTCAAAGAAACAAGTAGAAGGCTTTAAAAAAAAAAAAGAAAAAGCATTTCCTATTAATTTTATAATCTTAGCATTGCAGCAGTACAAGAAAGTGTTATACAATGATCTGCCAAAACATAAATAAAACCTGCTAATCTCGTCTCCTCTCAGCATCTAACTAATGAGAAATGCAACTATGTAAACACTATGCATGCTAAATCACAGGGGGGTTAGTTAAGTGCTTAGCTTAATAATCAAACATGCTATCAACAGCCGTAAGTCTTGTTTGGAAACAACTTTGACATAACCAACATGTTGAGTTAATCAGTGACCCACAAATCCAAGCTCCCAAATTTAACTAGCTTGATCTACATCAGTCCACTTTTGCATTTTAAACACACAAGTTCTGTCAATTCATACAATTAATTTGAGACAAGCACTAGCTTACTGTTCTGAACTACATAAAGTCTATTAGCAGCCTTTTTAAGTAAATAAATTACGAGGATCTCTCAAACATCTTAAGCATTACCCTCTAATATGCCACCTACTCCCCCAACATCTAAAGCACAATTGTAGAGAGTATTGGTATCTACCATTCTATAATGTGTACCTTTCTTTGTCACAATTGCACATAAGCAGTGAGGGTTTTTTTCCTAAAAAGTAAGAGTTTTAAGCAGTATGTGGAGAAGTTTGCAGTGTCTACATAATTAACAAGATAGATCAAATTTTGTACCTAGCCACTTGACATTTTCCTTATAAATTTATAACTAAAGTCTTTATGCAAGTACAGCAGATCTAAAATTTAACGGCTGGAGGATAGAGAGAACAAGGTCACCCCAAACTGTTAAGTTTTATTCTCTGACAAAAATAAAAATACCTAGGGTTTTTTTTTTTCTGCTTGTGAGGACTTAGAAGAAAAGGTAACATGGAAACTAAAGGAATAATGAAAACATGAACGTGCTTTACCCTCCCCTCCCTTCCCACCTCCTTCAAAGCTTTGCCACAGTCTAAATTAATTCCCAAGTGTCGATGTTTGTGAGAGCCTTTCTCATGTCGTGCCTTGAAAGCTCACTGTCAAGAACTCTTATTTCACCACTGTTCAGGTGAAAGACCCCTAAGTAAGACTGCGACTACTGCAGAGGGCAGTGTGAACCAGCTGTATAGGTAGCTCACTTTTCTCCACTAAGTTAGCACTGGTCATCTAGCCAGGAGAAACGAGCTGCTGCATGTGCCGTGCAGTGGATGACAGAGCAGGGGATAGCGCTTTCCAGAAAGGGTGCCAGATGTATGGTTGGGATGAGACCCCCTACTTACTGCATTGAGCCTTCCTCCTGTTTCACAAAGCACATTTCCCATGTCTCGGGCAACTGCATTTCAATTACCAGTGTAGAAAGAATTCTGCATGCATGTTTTGCTTTAAAGTTCAAGGGTTTTAAACATCTAGTGAAAAAACAATCCTTCATTCCACATCCTTCATCCTGTGACAGGAGGAGGAAACCTTTACACAGACTGGTATTTTGGCTTTTCCATCTTCGGTGATCCAGATTAATGTAAATGCAAACTGTAATCTTCACAGCTGTCATTTTCACAAGGTAGCTTTTACTGGTTTTTAAGTGTTTAAAGTAGACAGCCTAGATGTATTTACAGTAACAAAAACAAGAGTAGTGCAGCACTCGCAGAAACCATTATGTTATCCTCATCATGGAGAAAATGTGAGAAACAAGCTTCAACTTCTTTTCCTCTGCTAATCGAGACTGGAGGGATAAATCACAATCAGTACACTTATTTAATTAAGACAGTGGGAAATCAGAGCCAAGTTAAATATTTCATTCGCATGCATGCAGAGCAAACAGCAAAGGCTCTCTCCTCAGATCAGCTTTTTGTGCATTTCTACAGGTAATCTTAGGCAAAGGCACGGTAACCAAGCACAGAGCGATCATTAACAGCAGGTAATAAAAATGAGCACCGTAACATTACCTCATCCTGAACTCTCATCCAAACTATGTGTAACCTTCTCAGTACACAAGAAGAACAAGCAAGTCTTAACTACCTAACCACTGTGACAGGCTTCAGCTGCAAAATGCAACTCTGCTGCTTCATTAACTACATCAAATTAATGTTGAAGCCTAAATAGAAGCAGGATTTAAACAGAGTTTTAAAAATCAAGCAAACAAGCAGCAGTATCAGCCCGTAACTCTTCATTCATCTCTAGTCTCCAAGAAAAGTAAAAGAAAATAAAGAAAAATTAATGTTTCCACAATTCTGCTTGACTTTAAGATTTTAATCATACATCTTTGCACCTTCTTCAGCTGCGTCCTTTACTCACAGAAGGCCCCTTCTGAAAGGGGACCCACAATCTTCTCTCAGTCTCCACTTTCACCAAAGCATTAAGAGGTAGGTAGAAGGATTAGCACACACACACAAAAAAAAGAGTGTCTCTAACCATGAAACTAATGACTAGAAAATATGTAAATTCTGAACTTCATATATGTTGTTTTCTTGCCCCTTTACTTCCCAATATTTTTACTTAACGCCCTACCCTCTGCAAACAGTATACTGGCAAATGAACATTTTGGATTTTTAGCTCTCTAAGCATAATTTTTCTCAAGCCAATTTATGTAGACGTTTTTGTTCTGTTACGGGAAGGTAAAATGCTATATATGCCCTTTCAAAGAAAATGTTTACACTTGACTAATTCAACTAGAATCAAAGTGAATTAAACACATCTGTAGCTATTTTTAGGTGGCAAAAAACAAACTAGCAGCTTATATCTTTTGTGGTAAGGGTAATACCACGTTCAGTGTTTGCTGCATATCATGCTACATGATTTCAGCAGAAACAGTGGTTTCTGAACAATATCCACAAGTAAACAGTTGAAAACAAACATACAGAAACATTAACTCAGGCTGTCTGTCCAGCTAGCTGGTAGAAAACACGTGTCCTAGTAGTAGTTTTGTTGCAGCCATGATGAACTAAGGATATAGGCAAGACTGATTTTGAGGACAGAGGTAATATCTAGGTATATACTTAGAAAAAGTGGACCAGCTTCCCCATATACTGAAGAAAAGCCTGTGTCTCCAAAAGCTGGTGTACTTTGTCCAAACTAGGTACTCAGTTGTGCTACTAAAAATGTAACATCTAAACTTCAGAATTTGTCATGATGATGAGAGACAAGAAAGCTACGCAGAAGAAAGGAAAGCACTGTCAATTAGCCAGGTAATAGTAAATCCCAAGATGAGGATCATCTGCACCACTTCCCATACCCCTTTCTCTAACTGCCTTCACAGACACTCAAGGAATACAAGTCTTTGGAGCTCCTGCTTGTGTCACAATCTTGCTACATAACCTTAAAAAGAGAACTAATCCATTCGGACCATAAATTGACTAAAGTATTTATTGGTTGAGTGGCCTTAAGTAATCCTCAAAAACAGTAATAATAAAAAATGAAGATAATCTCTAATGTTATTTTTACGACATTCACACCAGGAAAAATATTATTAGAATAGTTAGTCAAAGTCATGTTCAAATAGAAAAAGTTTCTTTTACAGCTGTTTTAATCCTGAAAACTGATAAACACATATGAGCATTCTTGTGTGCTACAGTAAGTCATTATGCTACATAATCCATCTCCACGAGTGCTGCAGAAGAAGCCATTTCAGTTTTTATAACTCTGTATCAGAAGTTGCAAAGAAATTAGTTATGTGTCTTTGCATATATATACACATAAAAATTAAAATCCACACACAATTTCAACATTTCCAACCACAACGTAAAGACTACTTAAAAGCACTTCTGTATTCAAGTTTGCAACAGACACATCACTAATGGAAGTCAGAAACCCACTACTAAATCAGCAAATTGAAATAAGGACAGAAAGAGTGCTAATAAGAAAGCAGCTAAATCACTTTCCATCTGAAAGGCATCTAGCAATGTGCTGGGAAACTGACCTGAAGAAAAAAAAAAAAACCAACAACAAAGCAAACAAAAAAAGAAACTGAAAATTACAGCAACCTCGGAAAGCTATAGGCTTAAGTTTCTCAAAGCCCAGGTCTAGTCCTGTTTAGTTTGGGTTTCCAGTTACAGCAGTTTCAAAAGCAACCAGTAATTTCAGTTATCTGAATTTCAGATGAACTTCAGAAGACATCACAGCTCAGGCAACTGAATTCTAACCTGTAATGTTAGAGTTCTTGTTATGCCAGTAAGTGATGGGATTTCCAGTACTTTAGTTTATTTTGAAAGAATCATGCAACACCAGTTTAGTTTACTATGTAACAATACACTGACCTG
>NW_009647419.1:4618683-4629228 GCF_000708025.1 Charadrius vociferus | reverse complement strand
AAGTGTTAATTATTCACCAGAAAGATTTCTGGTCTTTCCTGAATTAGTCACACGAGAACATTAATAGTCAAAGGAGAGACTGCATCACAGAATAATGGATAATAATGGGGTCCTATCTTCATCCAGAGAGTGCTGCAAAACCACCTGAGACTTGCAGATGTGTAATGCAGGCGGTTCTTGCTCTTCTAATTGCATAGCAACTCTTCTGATTGAAAGATACTTCCTCCACCCACCACAAACACTTCCTTCTACAGGAACATCCTTGGAAACAACATGTCAAATGGGTCAATATTGTCCTAAAGCAAGTTCTGCTTTAAAACAAACACCTCTCTCTAAAGGGCAGCACTGGAGAAGCTGTAAATATGCCTTGCTACCAAGTCTTTCATTCAAGGCTTCTAAAGTACTGTGGAATTAAATGAAGAGTGATGTATGATTCACTAATGAAGGAAAACATGCAGAGGGAAAAGCATGGACCAACTGTCACACTGTGCATCAGTGGCAGAAGTAATAATAAATCCTTTCCAAAGTTAAATGCAAAGAAGAGGACTTTTACTCAAAAAGGAAACATTCAACTATCCTCATCTTTATGGGTTTATAGTCTCTAAACTCTTGTAATAAATGTAAGAGGTATAAAAAAAAAATAGCACTAGAGGAATGTCTATATATTTGGAATCACAGTATCCAAGCAGAAAGTTAACACAGGAACATGCCCAGTGTCCAAAATAAAACCAATTGCTTACAAACTACAGACAAGAGAAGAGAATATCTAGTGACATTTACCACTTCCATTTCTAACATCTAATTTTGGAAAAAAATGTACTTTAAAATAAACATGTTAGAAGTATCACAAACACTCCATGTATTAGACAACACCAGGAGTTTCAAGCAGCAGAGTTCGTCCACTTCCTCAAACCAAGAGAGGAGTCAATTTACTCCATATCTTAAGTTAATTATTATTTTCAAGGCAAGTTTCATTTCAATTACTTTGCAATGAAGTATTAATCACAAACCCAATGCCAAGAAAAGATATTTGAAATGTTCAAATACTATTGTTAATTGCTCGCTTTTGAAAGCTTAAAAATGAGTTAATACCTAGAGAAGTTACTGAGTATATACAGATTAATCCTAAAAGCCCTTTATCAGTTACAGCTCAGCTAACTGTTCATCCCCACATCTGTGTAAAAATAAAACAAAAAAACAACAAAATTTCAGCTGCCTCAAAGAACTACTGTATTTTAAATCTTCTAAAATGTCAAGCATTTTTAAAAATCAAATTGAGATGATTTCCATATCAATTTTTTCGCTATTAAAAACTGAATAACTACACTAACATGCTTGCAAAATAAAATTGGAGAGAACCTTTATTATGGAAACATACAATGTTAAAAGTGCTTTCACTCACCCCGTACTTCAATGTACAGAAGTACCCAGTCAAAAGTTGATTCTAAAAATAGAAGTTATCAGATTTTAAATTGATTAACATGTTAACAATTCAGGGGGACACCTGAAACCTATCTGCATGAATAAGCAAACATTTGTTAACACACAGACAATTTTAGAAACCATTATTGTCCATTAGTTCACTGAAGGAGATTACTAAAAAAAGAAGTAACACTAGGACATTAAACAATGAACAAGCATTACTGCATCCAACATTAATGCCTCTTCTTGCAAACTGGTGTCAGCAATACCTGACCTAAGATTCACCTTTCCCCAGCTAAAAACGCATTTCATTGAGTAATATTGGATATTTGTTAAAGAAAAGTTTCGAAGACAAATAATTGATTTATGAAAAAGCTTGACTCCCTAGTATTGACAGTGTCTTGGACCAAAATAGCACCTAATCAACAGTTAGAAGGACAATACAATTTCCAATACTGAGGACTCTTGCTAAACAGCATTTTACCTACTTTATACATCAACTCCCTCTGAGACACCTCTGACAACATATAATTAGAGATCAAAATGCTGCTGTTATGGCGACAGGGCTGATCTCACTAAGTCATATTGTGAAGACCGGTTGTATTTTCGCAATTAAGTCAATGAGGACATGACTTTGGATTCTGCTTTTCTAAGTGCACAATTAGGAGGTTATCATGGAAGCGGCCTGCTTTAAAAAAAAAAAACAAACCAAAAAAACACCAAACCAAACACACACCCACCCCCAAAAAAAACCCCCACAAACCAAAAACACACTGCTTCCAATCTAGTATTGTGCTTTCTTCTCCCCCTTCCTCCCGTCCTTAGGTGCTCAGGAATTAAATAGGACTCCTACATTCAAACAAACAGAAGTTAAGTATATATATTACTAAAACAGGCCCTCAAATTAAACAACTCATCCAGCATCAGATACTACATAGACTAAAGAGCTAGAAACTAAAGACAGTAATCAGCAAACAACCTCTTTTTCTCTCAGTTTGTCTGACTGCTTATTAAAATTATTTTAGGAAAATGAGTTTTTACCTCCATTCAAAATTTTTCATTACTTCCAGTTACTGTCTTTAATTTACACCAAATAAACATTGGAAATCCAATGCTAGCCAAAGTAAATTTATTAAATGACATAACGCCAATGAAAGTAGTTTTAAAAAATAAATTCCCTTAAACAACTAATAAAGATACTACAACATTTAGAAACTGAAATTTATCTTCCTCCCATTGACCTACATTGTTCAAGTTGAGAGCATGCATACGGTGGTCTGATTAAACAGTAGGAAGCGAACAGGATACCTACAATTCTTTTATAAATAACGTAGGGTAGTGGTCCCTGCTGCAGGGAAAACCCCAGAGAACAGGTTAAACATAAAGATCCATCAACAATTTCCTAATACAACTTCTCTGTAGAGGCAAGTACTGCACTTACCACGATGCTACTACTCAGATGCTATTAACAGAGAAACTGAACACATAGCTGCAAATGTCTTCGTTCTTCAATTCATGCAATACCAAAACTCTTCATTTAATACATTTTCCTAAGTACAGGTAAAGAATAATTTACAGTGAATGGATCTAGGTATCACAAAACATTGTGTGACTTCCAGGTTACAAGATTTTAGAAAAATGTGTTTAACAAAAAAAAATAATTAAGTTTATATGCTTAAGGAGCGTGGTGTTTAAAGTTCTCACCAATTCAAATAAACGATTCATCCCTATTAAAAACAAACAAACAAACAAAAACAACAGTGTTACTTCAAAATGTTGAATTAGAAGATAATGGTTGGGCATTTTTGAAGAATCTAAAAATACCACCCCACTTCTACTGTGTAGTAACACCATCTCTACCGTCTGAAACCATTGATCGTGGTCATTCACACAGAGGTTTCATTTTCAGAAGGTGTTTTTCAGAATAATTTTGCATTTGCTGCATATAGTGTCCTCACCAGTATTTTCTCAGTGTCCTGAGAAGATGCCTTTCTAATATCTGCAATTACTCTGACCTAAGTTCCTTCCTAGATCTGGCATCGAGAGAAGTCAATTCATGCTGTAGCTATTGCTTGATTTTTAATTCTTCTTCCAAAACCAGAGAAGGGACTCCATGGTAATGAACCCTGACTATACTGAAGCCCTGCCTATACTGAATAGACAGGAAGGATTTTTGCCATTTAAGCAAAAGAGACAGGGAAAAAAGGCACAACACGTCAATGTAATTTAGCTGCCTAAACTGCATACGAAGAGTATCTCTGAGATCCAGCTAAGGGTTTCACCATAATTAAGATCAAATACTGTCCGAAAACATTCACAAGACATTTGTGATAACACAAATAACATATAATAAGTTAGTCAGTCAAGGTTGCATATTTGAGGAGATAGGGAACAGTGACATTTTAAACCTCAAAGAATATAAGCAATACTTTGCTGAGAAAATAGATCACAGTCATCATTCCCACCAATTGCCTCTAAAGAAACCTGTGTCTATTTATATGCACAAACTTCTAATTTAAAATAATTTTAAAATCCAATAATAATTGACATACCATGTTAGTGAAAATATTCAAGTCAAAACCAAACATCTCCACTTAATATATCCATCAAGGATCACTCTCTGAAGTTAACGCTTTCCATCACTGATTTTGACACCTTAAAGGAAATACTGGGTCAGGATGTTTCCATTATTTTGAGACTTCAACAGCTCTCCAAGTCCAATGTGCTCTCCAAACCCAACATTCTGCAACATTACCACTTTTGTGGAAGTTTGATGTTGAAGTGCTTAAAATTTACACAGCTGAGAAGAGCAGCATTTCCTTAAAACTGATACCTATTTCTGAGAAACCAAAGTACGTTCAATAAATGAAGCAATATACAAAACACAACATATCTGTGCTACCATACAACAGTTGAACATTTTACTAATTAGTGTTAAGACAGGTATTTTGCAGCACCAACCGTGGAATAATCATCAGCACTGTGCAAATCACAATACCTTCAACTAATGACAGTTTACAAAAGACATGAAGAAGGTACTGACTGACGGGAAGACGGAAAGAAGCCTGGGAGGTAATCTAGACCCAGTAACTTTTAACTCCTCCAACATTCAAAAAGCAGCACACAATCTACTTCTTCCGTGCTAGTTCCACTTGTAGGACCAGCAGGTATGACACTGAATTTCATTCTGACTGATGAGGAAGTAAAAGTTAGATTAAAAGGTGCTAGATATGTCTGTCTATAATTAGCACTGCATCCATCTACAATTAGAAAATATTTCTAAAACATTTTATGTAAGGGTTTTTAATAAATTCATAGTTTAAGCAAGTGTTTGTTTTCTCAAATTCTGGCTTCACTGAAGATGTGAACAGACATTTTTAATGAAGCAGGCCTATTTTTGGATCTTCTTAAATGAAACACCCTCATACACCAGCTGTTTGAATTTATTCACTCCTTAGAATTATCACACAGCAAGACTGAAGGAAACAAAATCAATTACTTTTTTTTCCCCCCCCTAAAAAGAATGGTTAAATTATGGAACTACTTGCTGCAGGATGTTGTGTGGATCAAGAGTACGTATGGATTTGTGAAGTCATTATGCAAATTCATAAAAAAAATAGGTAAGACCTACTAAGCCATAAATCTATAAAACAGAGGACAACCTTATGTCAGGTTGCCAGAAGCACAGAAGGTATACCAAGATAAGCGTCACTGTATGCTCGCTCTGTCCTCATGCTTATTCCCTCAGCATCACTTATCACCTAAATCAGAAACAGGGCTGGATGCATCTTTGGTCTGATCCAGAACAGCTGTTTTTCGTTAAATAACAAAATCTCCTTTCTGTTTTGTCTATTCTATTAAGTACTGCAAAAGAAAACATTGTTTTCACATTCCTAGAAAAGAGCTTATTACAGTTAAAGTATTAAATCCAGTTCATCTGCTTTTACTTCCAAGTGTCAATAACCCCTACTCCTAAAGGTAAGCTTCTCCAGCAAATAGCTCTGATCTAAAATGTGGTACCTTACAACTGCAGTTGCAAGAGGCAATCACTCACTGTATAGAAAAGAGGAAAAAAAATTATATCTTTTGACTTTAGTTGAGATGCTTTTCCAGTTATATTATGACTGAGGGAAATCACAAGAACCTCACAATTTATCATTCTTTATTCCACATATTCGTACTCAAGCAGGGAACGTGACAAAGTCCAATTTCCCCCCCTCATTCTCTCCTCAGATAGAAGCTTCTCTATGTCTCATAATTCTCAATAGCTTCTAAAATTAAGATGCAAGCAAAGAATTTCTGTCTCTCTCCAATGCCTGTTATCATCCTCTGTAGCACTTCCTTGGAAAACTTGTAAATAAATCAATTCCTCATCAGACTCTGTTTCTGTCAGTTAAATAATGTCGCTTCTATTTGTGTAACACACCAGTAGATGTGTTACAGCAGTTAACGACGGCTTTAACTACAAACTGCTTCAAGTTCTCTTACCCATAAATAAGTTAATGCACAACATATAAAAAAAATACAATATTCAAGTATTTTTAGTCTTAACTTAAGACCAAAACAAGGACAACAGCAGGCAAATTAATTGATTCCAACCAACTACAGTTTCCTCTGATAAAAGGCCTATAGAAGTCTGTAATAAATAAAACAAGCTTTTATTTTTCTCAAAAAAATTGTTTAGGTCTTGTACAAAGTAGTAAGAATTAGCCTTCCTAAAACATAAGTGTCATTAAGTTATCGATTTAAATCAATTTATCATTTTAGAGGGAAGAACTGACATTTCTGATAATCAGTAACTGCGGAGAAACCCTGCCCCTCAGACAGCACTACCCACACACAGCTATCCCAAAGCACCTGATTTGATCCTCACTGCTCACTGTTCAAAGACGTCAGTTAATACTGATATCTAATAAACAATAACCTATTTGGTAGCACATACACTGTCTTGCATAAACTCACAAATTCATTGCTTATTCTAGCATCTGACCCAAAGCTTCACTACATGAAAGCCTGGCTAAGTAACTGCATGATACGAGCCCAGTGAAAACTAATTCTCAGAAGGAAAGGTACACATTTCAACAGTTTACTCAAGCCTCATTTAGGAACATCTATGTGAGGTTTCAACAGTGGTGAAAGCAAAATTAGGTTTATGAAGGCATTATGCATTCACAATGACCTACCCAGTCTATGAGATTAGAAAGTATTTATTAAAAGCACAGTCACCGAGAGTTCATATGAAATGAACAGCTGTAATCACCAAAAAAAAAAAAAGGAAGAAAAGACTAGCCAGAGAGGAGGCTTCTTAGTGGCATATAAATTATATAGTCATTATTTGTTCAGAAGCTAAAATAAAGCTTTGGTGATATACAGTCACAAACTAATCAGGCTTACATTAAATGATTCACCATTTGATGAAATGTTTAATTTTAGTAAACAAAATTGAGAAAAGAGCCAGATTGGCATGGAAGGGACCTGATGATACATAAGTGACTGGAAAATCCAGACTCAGAAATAAACTCTGGATTGGGCCTGCACAGAATGCTTGGGGCACAGTGTCTCATCACACATATGATGCATACAGTGTCAGAGAAAGGCAGAACAAATGGTAACATCCTGCAAAGCCCCTGCTGGCATGTTCTCAAACAATATTGCCATCAGTTTTAGCTGACTACAGTACCTTATAGTTGCCAGAAATAAGATGAGATGAAACTCATCATACTGTGTTTTCAATCAACTTCCTGCTGGCTGCCACCATTTCAAGAATGGAATTCATTTGTTTTATGGTCATTAACATATTTCCTTCTTTTCTGATTCTAAGGCACTGAAAGCAATGGTATGGTATCAGTTTGGACCACAAGAAAAATAAGCAGCAGTCAGTACAGAACAAATAGAATTGTAAAAGTATTACCCTCTCTGACATACTCCATCACAGTATATGCTTCTACCAGCCAAGGAGTATTTTAGCTTACAAGTCTCATCTGTGCCTATAACCACTTAATAGTAAAAGCCCCAGCCCTTTGATGAGCTATACACAAGTGAAACCTTCGTGGAGTCCTTTAAAAGCCAATGGGGAACTGCCAACATGCAGTTCATTAAAGGATTATGCCTCATCTCTAATAAGCAAAATGGCTTAAATGGAATATATACATCTAGTAACATTTTCATGTATTTATTAACTTAGAGCTGAAGATTTTATATACGTCACAAAGTGAAACAGGTTTCTGAAATCCACTAATCTAAGAAAAAACCCCATCATTATATGGTTTGTTAATCAGGAAGAGAAGAAAGAATTTTTCCAGACTGTAAGAATGAGAAGTTAAGCATAGCACAAACCCTAGATGAAGTAACCTAAAAAAAAAAAACAACAAACTTGTATACTGCACCCTTTCCAACCTTTGTGCACTAATACTATTCCAATAAAAAGCGAGATATTTGCAACTGACTGAAGTTTAAGATATACAAATAGGAAGAGGAGCAAAACATTTCCAAACAATGTCATGTGAATTTTTCATAAATAACATGAATACAGATGAGATTTACAAATTGAGATTATCTGGGTAACTGAAATGATTTTGTAAAACAGAAAGATCATCTCAGTGCTCCATTTGAACTTTACTTGAGCAGAAATGACAGACTGGACATTCTAAAAAGAAGGGCAAGTCTGCAGAAGATTTAAGGATGGATTCCGTGATCTACAACAAAAGGTAAGCAAACGTTAGCCATTGACCTTAAGCAGATGTTTCAGAAGTTCTGAACACTCTCACTCAAGTCCCTTTTTTCAGCTGTTCATTTTTCAGTCTCTTAGATCTCAAAACATCAAGAGTTTAGTAGTTTTCCAGTCACTAGAGAGTCTTACAAGCTACAGGGTCTGAATTTCTAATATAAAACCAAGCACTTAAAAGAAGAACCCCTCCAACTTTAATGCAATAGTACATCTAGTCTTGTCCTGTAATCTCTTTGCATGCCACCACTTAGCAATGAGAATCTCGGGAGCTACTTCTATCATTGTTCACCAACAGGCAAGTTTTAGCTCAGAGACCCACAGCTTACTTCAATTTTAATGCTTCTTTCAGTATTTTCCTTTATGTTTCCTATCTTTGTGTATTAGTGCAGAAAGTGTGCATCTTACTGCAAACGGTCCTGGGTAAGCATTACATAAAATCAAAAACAAACAGAAGATTACCATCTTTTATACTTCACAAAATCTAGACCCTATTGTTTGACCCACAGACACCAAGTTGTTCTGCTACCTACAAGGTTCGGCCTCACTCATGAACAACCATGAAAGGATTCTCAAACCTTGGACCAACGGGGACCAGAAAACATAAAGCAACACTATTCCTCTATATTACTTTATTTACAAATTTCATGGAAACTGCTACATTAAATTACAAGTTCCAGAAATTTTCACAGCCTTAAATATCCTGCAGATAAAGGGCAAACATGGCCCTGTTATTCCAAAATGTGACTTGACAGACATACGAAAGTGACATGAAAGTCACAGATAAGACTCTTGTCTTAAGACATGTTGCTGGTAATAACCCTAACTGACATCTAGAGCAGCAGAATTCCAACTTCAGATGCATATTAAGTATTTTTGCTGTCATGAGTTACTTTCTTCAGAAAGCTGGTATAAAACTGTGACTCCTTAAGTACTCCTGCCAATGCAACTTCACAACAAGGGCATATCTACACAGATTTACCAGACAATCTTTTCAAGCACTAGCAAGGCCTAGGTAAGTAAGGACAAGAAGACACTTAAGTTTCTTGAGGACTGAGAAGTACAACAAACCAACAAACTCTGGAAGCTGACAGCACAGTATTGAGTTTTGTTGGGTTTTGTTTGGTTTTAAGTGGAAAAAATAGATACGTAGTTTGCCACTGTGTATCAAAATGTACCTGGCAGACATTTAAAGAAACTGAAAAACAGATTAATTTATTCACTGTATTGATGGAGAAAGTAACGTTTTTTCCCACAGTGCTGTCTTTCAAAAATGTCTCGATTTGGATAGCTGCTTTTGCAAGGGAAATTTATGTTAAAAAAAAAAAAAAAAAAGCTTTAAAGGCAATGGGTTTTCTTGAGAGCCTCCTGTCACCATTAAGCAGATGCTTGAACACAAAGCACCAGATTTTCTTCTCATTATCGCAACACGCTGAACTAGCCAAGAAGTTCAGCCCAACGAAAAAGTTCACTTCCAGCTTTCTGCAACTCTCCTTTCACATCAGTATCATGTTACAGAAGTCAGTATGCTACATTAGAGATAACAGCAACTTGCTTTCCACTACATTACAGAAAACATCAGGCCCAAATATGGGAGCCTAACAAAACAAAAATAAACAAAATAATTTACTGTATATTTATAATCTGTCTTGTAAGATCACTCCCAGCAGGGCCATAGCATTTGTTGCAGTTCAGACTTCTGTCATAACTCAAAAATGGGATTTCATTTAAAATCCTGTCACTCCAATAAACCAACCAAGTGTACAGTGACATCACTAAATCACTCTTATTGCATCTCTTTCCTCTCAACCTCCACTCCCCCAGAGTACCTTAAATTGTATGACATAAATCCCAAGAAGGTACAATCAGAGACAAGTGTAAATCTCATGTGGGCCCTCAGAAGTCTATTTAGTCACATATTCTTTGAACTTTCCATAAATAAGAACATTAGGGACTAATGTTCCTGTGATATACGTTAAAGACACTTTATGATCATGCGTATCTGCCAGTATACCAGCTGCCATGATTTTTAAAAAAATAAAATAAATCGATAAGAGAAACACCTTCAACAGACATGACCCTAGAGGTGATAAGGGTTTAGCAAGAACAGGCTTACTTTTTTTCACCTTTGGCAAACAGGAATGACCCTACTTCCTTCTTTCTAAAAGGGGATCAGCCAACAGCTAACAAGGACCTTATCTATTATGAACCTCCCTGCCTGTTCATAAGGTGGAGAAAGAAGGATATTTTTGTCCTTCGCCTTTTTCCTTCATTAGTCGTGCTGCCCTGCGTGAAGAGCAGCGAGAGCTCGCCATTCCCAGGCGTAGGGCAGGGATGTGTCAGGCACGGCGCTCCAGGACACCACGGCGGGCAGCCAGGGGCCCGCATTACTCATCCCC
>NW_009647419.1:4550328-4616815 GCF_000708025.1 Charadrius vociferus | reverse complement strand
GGCTGGGCGCTGCCAGCTCGGGGTGCGGCCTGTGCGCACTCGAGGTTTCTCCCCGGCGGATGGCCGCCTCTGAGGGACCCCGGCGGGGCAGGGGACGGGGTCTTGTTCCCCGTGGGCTCCGTTTGCGTCCGTACCAGGCCTCTCCGCTGCGAGTTAGGAGGGAGGCCTGGAGGCCCGGGAGGGCCCAGAGGGCGACGGTCCCTCTTCTCGTTCTCTGCTTATTCTGTAGGTGCTGGTCCTCAGTGTGAAATAAAATCGGTTAGGTGTCTAAAGGACGTGGGGAATTCTTTGCCTGTGGTAAGCAACACTCGCTGCCTGAAGGACATTAAAGCTGAAGGCTGGCTGAAGCCAGGAGAAGGGGGCCACCTTGGCCCTCGTGTTTTGGCCCCAGAGAGAGGGACCTGCAAGAGGTAAGGTATGGCAAGCAGGAAAGTGTGCAGAGAGCACTGTGCAAAGGCGATTATGGGCCGCCACCCTTTGACAGACGGGAAGGGAAAGGGGAATTTCCAGCATCTGGACTTGAGGGCTAAGTAATGGGGATTGTGCTTCTGGTACGGGCTTAGAAAATGGCCGTGAGCAAGTTACAGTCTTGCACACACTCTACCTTGGTTTTGTCTGTGAAGTGGAAATACTGCTGACTCCCCACAAAAAGAAATAGCTTTTTGATCAGAGCGAAAAGTGCTATGTGGGAAAATACTGGTGTGGCAATAACGAAGGTGGAATTTTGGTAGATTCTCGAGGTGCTGTTAGCCATCTTACACTTCGATTCTGCAATGCACTTAAAACCAAGGTTGTTGAACTCTGAAAATAATAAACATCCTTAAGAAAGCCCGAAGTATGTAGGTCTTTGTGAGCTAATTAATTCTGCCAACAACCTTTTGACTTGATTATGCAACCTTCCTAAAGAATGTTTTATTTAATTAATTCATGGCAGAGAAAAAAGTGGTAATGGAATACATATGCACACATGCTTAAAACTTTTTATTAAAAACTTGGAATTTAATTGAAATCATGTAAGCAGGCTTCTTTTGAAGAGACTGGTTTGTGACAGAGTTTATTAATAACGGTTGTTTTATCAAACTGTTGAGCTTGGGGTTACCCGATTCCCTGTTGATGCATCAACCGGGCCGTTAGTGCTTCAGTAGCTCAACCAGTCACTACTCTTCCTCAGCAGCAACTTTGAATGCAATAACGTTGTTGAGTGTAAGACTGACGTGGTACAATGAAGACAGGACATGTGTTGAGAGCTTTGACACATTAACTGGTCCAACTGCCAGCCTTCTTTAAAGTGTCTGTGGCTGCATACCACCCTGTGCACAGAAGCATGAGAGCTTCCTTTTGGCACAGCTTTCTGAGGAGCCTAGCTGCTGAGGCAGCACTGTTCAGTGCACCAAGAGAAGTGAGTGCTTGAACAAAATAGCCCCAGCCTCATTAACTCAGCCCTTTAAGCCAGTAAGTCAACTGCAAATTAAACTTGTCTCTTACATGCTGGCTACCTGTACTACTACCAGAGTCTGTAAATTTCCCTCAGATAAGGAGTGCATAGTATGTCCTTATTTGCTATTAAAGTGAGCTCATGTTGAGTAAGCTTTCAAGTATTACAGATGTCATGGAGAAGCATTCTCTCTGCTCAGTACTCTTGTGTTGTTTCATAGAATCATAGAATGGTTTAGGTTGGAAGGGACCTTAAGGATCATCGAGTTCCAACCTCCCTGCCATAGGCAGGGACACCTTCTGGTAGACCAGGTTGCTCAAAGCCCTGTCCAACCTGGCCTTGAACACCTCCAGGGATGGGGCCTCAACAACTTCCCTGGGCAACTTGTTCCAGTGCCTCACCACCCTCATAGTGAAGAATTTCTCCCTAATATCTCATCTAAACCTTTCTTGATTTTGTAAGGTTAGGTTGGGATAATACAAAAATTCTAGTTTTCCAAACAATTCAGATTTTTAAAAACCCTCTGGTGGTGTGGTAATTCACTCCAAAGTTAAACATAAGAAAAACACGAGTTTAGGGATAGTGTTATTACACAAAGCAAACACATATTAAGCATGATGAGGATGAAGACACCTGAACAACCCTAACTCTGCCTACTACTAATGCCCTAAGGAGGAATAATTTGTGGCGGAAAAAAATCTTTAGGATTATAGTACAGTTGAATCCTATGGGACAGAGAAGGAGCATGTGTGCTTTGATGCTCTCGTGCCATATGTTTATATTAATACATTTGATCTTTCTTTTTTAACGTATGACTTTTGCAACACTGTTGTAGTATAATTGTGGTATTTCCTACTTTGTTTAAACAACACAAAATTTAAAATTACTGATGTATCCATTCAGCATTGTTTCCTGAAAATTTAGTGTGTAGATCTTAATCTGTACCTGCTTTTCTAAATCCTTTAATGTTTTGATTTGTGTCATATTTCTTCTAATCATATCCATCCATTTGCAACCACCAGAAAGTGTACTTTTGTAGTGCAATGTGGCAGCAAGGGAAAGTACCGGTACACGGTGCTTCTTTGGAGGCTGGCAGGGAGAAAACTGGTTCAGCTGATCCAAAATGAATGCAGTCACAAACAGGGCATCGCAACCTCCATTCAAGGTGCGGGCTCTTCCTCCAGCAGATCTCCTATTGAGCCAGACCTCTGGCTCCCCGAGGAGTTTCGGTACTGACTGACGATTTCTCTAGCTTGTTTTCGTCCAGAGAGTCCAAGCCCTGGATGCTTTCTAAACTAATGTATAAGCATCCAGAGACCAATGGATAAACAGCACTGAGGAAGCATATGTGGGGTATTAGTTTGATAGGGCTGGGAACATTCATATACTGAAAGTCATCATGTGGTCCAGATGCAGCAAAGCATGTTTCAACCTTGGGAACCAAATAATGTGTTGTAAACACGCATTGGGGTAGGGAAAAACCTACTTAGTGCTAGGAAAGTAACTTAAAAAACAGTGATGTCGGAAAAGGACTAGTGAGCAACAGTAAACTATATGACAACAGAAACAGCTGATGTAATTTTAGTTCTGCATATCTGAATGCGTGAAAAAGATGGGAAAGGTGGTAATCCTTCTAATGGGACTCTAGTAGCCCTGCAGCTCTTCTCTGGGCATCTTTTTGCAGACAAATCAGAGAGAATGCAGAGAAGAGCAATCAAAATGCAGCCTGCAGACATTGAAATACTTAAAAAATCTAATGTTTACAATTTGGCCAGGGAACGATTGTGTTTGGGGAGAAATTATAACCATGCATTCATGTTTAAAATTATAAACAAAAATGGAAGGTATTTGCCAGCAGGACACACACAATTTAGCAAAAGATATAAAAGAGATGTCTGTAAGGGGAGAAACGCTTAGGACATATATGGAAAATGTTCTCATGGCGAAATCTGATTTTTACCTCTTTCTGAGGTGCTTCTGGCTCGTTCTCAGTGGGGCCCCGTTGCAGGATTAGATGTGGTAAGAGACCTCACAGGATCAGGAGGCAAAACTCTACCAGATTTACGAGCTACAATTAAATACAATTGTTTCTTAAGTACTTCCTTTTTTTCAGATATACTAGAAAAGGTTGTACCTGTATATCATCAGAACATTTGGGGGTTGTTTATTTTAGTATAAACATGATTGCCCGATTGAGATACACGTGCACAACTGTAAAGTGGAGCAGGTGGAGAATGTCACAAGTATTGTGCATCTTCCTTCTCATCTTGAGATCTAAATTACCATAAAATGATAAAAGTGACTCATGTGGTGCCAATCTGCTAGAGAGACTCTTGAACTGATTGAAATAATCACCACTTTTTATTCCTCTCCAGTAGGCAGATATTCTTAGTGAAATCTTTTCTTTTGGAAGATCATTCTTGTTAAACCCTGTATAGAGGCTGAAAAATAAAATGAGCATGTGGGAAAGGGCAGTGGAGAGGACATGTCTGAGCTATAGTCATAGCTAATGTTAAAGGCGAACAATTACGATGATTCGCTAGAGCCCAGGGCATAGGCTACAGACCGTGAAGACATTTACCTGCAGCAAAGTCAGCAGCACAGATGTGACCCCGGAAAAGGCGACTGAACCGTGCCAAAGACCGGCTGAATCGGGACCAAGTCTGCCAGGCTTTCACACGCCAGCTCTTCGATGCATGGCTCGTCTCACTTTCTACATTTGAAAAGCATAATGTGGTTGTTGTATGCACCTGGCATAGCAGGGTGTGATCCAGCTGAATGCCTCAAGATTTGCTTATTCATGTCATTTAAGTTAGGTGGCCGTGCAGGCAGTCTGAAGAGAGAACTGCCCGCACCTTAGCCTCTGGCTTGGGCCGCAATGAACCCGACTCCAGGTTTTTTTGCTGCTTGAAGGAAGTCTCCAGATTAAAGAAGGCAAGCTGAGTTCATCTTGGCTCTCAACATCGGTTGTGTTGGCAAAGAAAAAAAAAAAAAGGTAACCAGCCATGAATTATCAACTTATGAGTCATGTAGGTTAGAAGGTTTTCGTAGCTGTGTCTTTTTAAAACATCAGTTTGAAAACTAAAGGGCAAGTTTAAGTGGTTACAGCACAGAATTTGGAGTCAGGACTTTGACATTCTTCTGGTTATTTTAGGTCTGTCTGTGCCTCAGTTTCTTTTTCTGAAATGGAAACAATAATAATCTCATGGCCAGCCTGGTAAATGAATCTTTATTGGATGGCATTTTTAGAAATAAGGAACTGCTGTTGTTTTTATTACTGTGACTGAGAGAGTGCCATTTCTTTGCAATTATGGCTGGATGGAGGGTCCAAGGTGAAAGAGACAACTCTTAACACAGCCAGTTGCAATTTGCATGGATATGACTAACCCAGAGGCAATTATTATTAATAATGCTTTTATTTATTTCACAGATGTATTACTTCCCCTTCCTGCCCCTTATGTAATCCAGGGCACTTTGAGAAAAGCACAAATGCAAAAACTGGAGTGCAATTAAACAAACATTCTAGGCTAGTCTAAAAATGCCAGATAAAATATTTAAAATTAAAAAGAAAAAAATCAGAACGTTAGACATGATTTAATAAAAGGAGAGAGGATGCTTAGAAAACGAAAGTGGGTAGTGACCCCACGCAGATGTGACAGGGACTAATTCTGAAATCACTCACAGATAAATAAACCTGCAGATGTTCTATATAAGCCAAGACTTTTATTATTATTATAAACCATGAAACTTATGGATGTGTAATGATGATCACATTGTGCTAGGCATTTCCTGATGCTGGATAGCAGACTCAGCAAAGACCATTCTTAGCCTTTGAAAGCTCTTTTTAGCAAATGATCTTCAGCACCTTTTTTTAAAAAGGGTAAGTATTGTTACAGCAATTTTAACAGGAGGAAAGCAGCCTTGGAAAGTGAAACAAGCTGCCCAGGGTCACACAAGGAGGCACCTGCAGATCTAGTAATAGCATTCACATCGCTCAACTCCCAGTATAGCAACCGATGCAGGGTCTGTGCTCTCCTGCAGAGCTTGTGCCTTGGGTGCTCCTTTAGCAACCCCCAAGACCTGCCGCCGCTGCCCCAGAGTCCAGGTTCACTTAGCAGTGGCATCCCAAATCATCTTTGATGAGACTAATTGGTTTAAAAATTTAAAGACTTAAAAATACGTAAACATCTATACTTGTCCTTCCATTTAAAAAAAAAAGAGGCTAGGCCAAAAGAATATGGTTAAAAGTAGGAGACCAGTCATATTTACATATTTCCTCTGTTTTCTTTACTTGGCTTCTCTTGCGCATTTTCATAATGCCTCGTGCAAACGGTCCTCATCTGCACCTAGGTCTTCTGAGTCCTACTGCGGCACAGATAAACAAGCATAATAAAACCCTCATCTTGTATAAATAGAAAACAGTTCAGCCTTCATTAGACAGGAAGGTGCCTGCCCCTGGCAATCTGTTTGAATATAAGCTATTTCTGCTCTTTCCTCATCTGCTCTGAAGATGTCAGACCGGGGACTCGGCAGCGGAACGTATTTCCAGGCACCTCAATAGGTTTATCAATTCTCTGACTTCTGACCTGGTGTTTCTGAGCACGGCTGAGATGAGCGGTAATTCCCTCATAAACGCTCCAGTGTCAGGGAGGCTTAATTGCTGGGCGGCATGAGAAAGTGTTCAGTAGTTCAATGACAAAAGGTCTTAAGAGAATGTGAAATGGGAGCCTTCAGTTCCCCCTTGCTGCCCCTGCCTGCTCTCCTCCATGATGTATTCAACATTTAGCTTTCTCGGGGCTGTGGCACCAACGTCAGCTGAGAAAAGCCTGGTCTTGCTGTTTATGGTATCCATGTGATCACAGCAAGATCAGAAGTTAGAAGTCATAAGTGCAGCCCGGGTAATTTTGTAAACAGCAGCAGCACCAATTTCTTTTACAGCAAGTAAAAAAAAAAAAAAAGAAAACAAAACATTGCCGCTGGAAATGAAGAGCATACAGAGCAGCTGTTTCAAATTTGTCTGACGCTGTTATAAAACAAGTTTAAAGTGTTAACAGTTGTACCCATGGCACAGTTTCCCCTGCTGTGTGCACACTGACGGCTTTTCTTTATGCTGTACAACTGAGCTGCCACGTTTGTGCTCAGTCCCCTTGAAATTTTCAGATCAACTCCTCCGAGAAACATTTCATAGAATCATAGAATCTTCTAGGTTGGAAGGGACCTTTAAGATCATCGAGTCCAACCATCAACCTAACACTGCTAAACCATGTCCCTAAGCACCAAGTCTACCCGTCTTTTAAATACCTCCAGGGGCGGTGATTCCCCCACTTCCCCGAGCAGCCTGTTAATTTCCCCAGCTGTTGGCTGCAAATGGCCGGGCAGACTGCGGGTGGACATGCAGGCTGGCGAGGAGGATGCTGTGCAGTGAGCCACAACTGTCACGCCGCACAGGAGCATCTGCTGGGCTGAGCAGTGCTCGTGGTGGTGGTGAAACCTTCTGCCCCGCTCCCCCCCCCCATCAAATCTGTGCCGCCTTCTGTTCGCGGGCTGGGAGCCACCCCTTTGGTTTGCAGGGAGCCCCAAAGTTTCCCACTCTGCCTGTTGCGTTGAGGGAATGGCAGAATACAAGCCAGAAAGGTTGGAGGTAGTGGCCCTGAGCAGCTTGGTCCTCCCCAGGCCGGGGCAGCAGTCACCAGCCTTGGAGAGAGGCTAAAGAGGAGGCAAGTTGGTGAAGGGCCGCTGGAAAGTCCTGCTCTGCCTCCTGCAGTAATACACTCGCTGCGGTGTGCTCTGCTCTCCTCTCCCTGGGCTGGAAACGCTGAGATCTGAAGGAGTCTTTTACCTGGAGGGGAGAGCTGCAACTCCAGTTTGGAGGAGCTGGGGTACATGCCAGAGGGTGAGGAGATGGTGCTCTTTGAAGGTGAGTAAGGAGAATGCTGAGGTTTTGAATTTTCCTTAGAAACACAGCAGGGGATCTCTGTCAAGCTGCAAAGCATTTCACTTTAACGGACTGCTGCTGAAGTCAGGATACTCCATTTTGTTTCAGAGTTGGGCAAGAAACTTGAGGATAACCTAGAGAGCAAAGCAGCAGATAAGAAACCAGAGCAGCAAGCTGTGAAAGAATGGTTTTCAGGGAACTGGGAGAGTTAGGACTGGGAATCTGGAAGTGAAGCAGTGGTTAGGGAGAAGCTTCTGACAAGACACCAGCTGTGTGGAGAAACCTTGGCTCAACTGCAAGAGAAAGAAATTGAGTTGCACAACAACGCTGTAGTTGTAGACAAGACAGAAAGAGGGGAGCAGAGTGGATGAGAGAGAAGCTGCAGCACCTGAGCTGCATGACCACAGTCCCTGGTGTGAGCAGCTGTGACACTCCAGCTGCTGATCCTTATTTTGTTCCTGCACAAGTCTATTGATGTTACCACTGGTGCAGAAAAAGGGATGGACTGTATGGTGTGAGGTCACTGCTGGGGGGCGTGATGTCTCCCCGTAGCATAAGGAGCAGCCCTCCTTTTCTTTCCCACAGCAGCAAGCATGGCAAGCCTTGTCTGAATGTCTTTTGGACTCTCCATCTCAGATTGCACAGCATACAACACACCCCAAGTACATAGATGTTCCCAGAGTCCCAGTGAGCTCCTGCGAGAGGGAGAACTTCTTATGAGCAGGTGGGAGGGAAAGTGGCCGCAAGTGTTTGTGGGGATGTAAAGGTCCTGGAGTGGGGAGTGGAGATGGAAACAGACTCATTGCAGCTTCTTAACTTCGCTTTCAGAAGGTGCACTCACCCCTCCAGCTTCCCAAAGCCATCTTTACCTTCAGCGGTGAATCTAGCCTGAATGGGCTACAAATGTGTGGATTCATAGGATGAATGAGAATGTGAGTGGAGTAAGAGTCTGGCCAGAAGACCAGCACGAATACACACACTCAGGTTTCGAGATGAGTGCTGGCACGGGAATGAAACACTGGATGATCATGTATGTCTAAGCACCACTATCCCATGTAGGAGAGAGAGGATGAGTCACTGTTTGGGTATGCAAATGGGTTTCAGGAGGGTTATTACATTTTACAGACAACTTTTCAACAGAAGGACAGGTTACAGGGTACATCTTGAAGGCTGCTGACAGGAGGAGGTGGAACATGGGGACAGGTCAATGGTTAACAAGCTGAAAATAGTTCAGTGAAATACCACAGGTGGAAACCATAGCAATAGAGAAACAAGTAACAGGAGGATAGGAAAAGGGAATGTATCAGCGAGGTCTTGGGAAACAATACAAAAATTGAGACACTTCTGAGCAGGGATCCTCAAGCCCTTACTGTTGCAATTAGCCTCCCAAATCTGGCCAGTGTTGCTGGGACTGTCACTTGTTTTCCCTGCTGAGTTTACTCATTCCTTTATTAACCCCCCCCAGCAGGGACATGAGAGGTTTAAGGAGGCCAAGGGAAAAGCTGGTACAGTGGCTTTGTCTGTAATAGCATCTATTTCTGAAGTGATACAACAGTTTTTCTTTAACACCTTGAAATGGGATCTGGGACAAACTGCTTTGTTTTCCTATTCTGTTATTCACAGTCAAGGCTGGATTAAGACCATGTCAGTTTAGGCCTATTTCTAATCAGTTCTCCAGGGAAGAAAGCTTTCTGCTTTCCTAGTTTCAAAGAAAAGCTTGAAAAACCCTATCCAGGAATTTCTACCAGCTTTCAAAGGCAATTTATAGACAACAGTTCTGAGGTGTGAGCTGACTGTGCTTATTAGTGAAGTACTGTTGTTACCTGCAATTAGTAGGAGGGTGTCCTTAAGGTGATCTCATTCATGTGTGTGATCAGGAGGGGACACAAGTCCTTCAGACAGCATGATTGGGAGTAGGTGTCAACAGCCATTACTCGTTCTCAGTGTGGTTCCCTGCATTTCTGGGATGGGCACATCACCTCCCCAGTTTGGGCCCTGGGGGAAGGCCGCACACTGTGACCCTCTCACTTCTACCCCAGCACTTTCTGGCCATGCTGATTTATTGCAGAGCAGGAGATAGCTGCTCGCACACCCGGGATCTCTTACCTGGCCCTTGGTTTTGCAAGGAAAAGGGCTACAGCAACCAGGCAAGGGGCTCTGCGCTGCGTATACTGCAGGCTGAGTACCCCCTTTTAAAGAAAACCAGACTGCACTGCTCTGGTTCAAGATGTTGAATGCCAAAATCAAAGCACTTGGGAGCAGGCGGTTTATACAAGCTGAGCTGGTGCTAGCACACACATCTGATGCACTGAAGGCATGGCCACACTGCCTGCAAAGCCCATGGGATAAGCTCTTATTTAGTGCAGCACAGTGCATCTGCACAGCATCTGTGAGAAGACCGGGAGAGTTCTCCAGCAAGGGGTTGGAAGCCTTGCTAGTTTGCACGCGTGCATGGGCAGCCCGCAAAGGCACTCATCTGCACTGTTGCTGGACCAAAGCGTCAACAGGGTGACCTGTGTCCTCACAATTGACATCTCGAGGTAGCCTCTGTGATGCTGTGATCGGGGGATGTGATGCTGAGTACAGCTGTCAAGAGCAGAGGAAGACATTACCCTTATTTTTATACTTATACGAGTTTGATGTTTCATTACAAGTTTTGGATAGGACTTCCTTTTTTTTTGCTTCTTTCACCAGCATACATGTAGAGATCTACTGTCCAATCTAACCAATTTATGTAGGCATAATAAAGTTTTAAAAGAACAAATGTGATGCTGAAACTCTTTATAGCCGCCAGTAAGCAGTATGCATAGCCAAGAATGAAGCAGAAGAGTGCATCTGGTGTGAAAGGACCCATGACACAAGTGGTGTCCCATGACCCATGACCCACCACACAAGTGGTGTGTCCCTGGGGCTGCAGGATGCCTGGTCTGCTCCTATGGTGACAGAGGGTGACAGGGCAGTGAATAGGGACTTCTGCTTGTTTGAGGGGAATTCACCACCAGCATCACCCACTTTCAGGCACTTCACACGATATGCTTGGTTGCTACAGTGGGAGGTGGTAGTGTCACAAGTGCTGTAGCTGCAGTTTTCACTTGATGGCCGCTTAAATGATGAGCCACTCAAGCTCCTGCTACTGCTGTTTCTCCTGTTCCCTCAATTCACACCCTATGTACTGTGTACCTCCCTGTCCCCGCTCTCCCTGCTCCCGTATCCTCTCTCCCTGTCCCTCTCACCCTCCTGGTACTCAGGCACATGTACAAAGCCACTGGAATTTCCTTGCACGTCATTCCCTCTGAGTTCGTTTGCATCCCTCTTCCTGCATCGCAAATCTCTTGCTGAAAGGTAAAAACAGCTGCCATAGCCAGACCGAGGTGGCAAGTCCTATCAAAACAATGAAATGTTATTTCTTATGCAGAGAAAGGAAATCCTATTTTAAATCCTACAGCACGGCATGGCCACAAGTTAGTATTTCTGCTTACTAGGTATGCCTACATTTAATTGCTTAGCCTGTTCAAAAGATATTAGTAGCCTGGTTACCAGCAGCAGCCACACCTATGCTATTGTCATGGTTTCAAAGGGTTTCGTTAAACAAATCTAGGAAAAAAGGCAAGGGGAGTAGCTTGAAATGTTAAGGTGATCAGATGTAGGGCCCATTGCCATGGCTGTTCTACTGCTTCTCCAGCCTAGGGAAACCCTGCAAGGGTGGTATTTTCCTGTAGACCCCTAAACAAGAGAGTGGAAAACTTTTCTTGGACTTTTGATAGAAAACTATCTACTTATTCATGGGGGAGATTTCAGCACCTGTTGACTGATGATCATATGAATGGGGGGAGCTATCTGGCAGCTGTTGGACATTCATCCTGCTTATGAATATCACAGCTTGCAGCAAGTGTCTCCTCTGTAAAAAATCAGAAGCATCCAGTCAGGAATAAGGAATAACTGGGGTGAACGTCCAGGTGGTGCTGAACTGAGATACCAGAAGATGGTTAAAAAATTATCCCTTCTCCAGCTTCCTGCATTATTCTCAAGCAGCAGGCTGTGAACAAATAACCTCTAGAGACTAGTATTTCTGTCAGCAGTTTCATTTAGTATAGCCCTGGGACTTAAAACAGCCTGCGCAGGACAATGTTACACCGCTAGCATTGGCACATCTGTCTAACAGTGCACTGATCTGCTAAAAAGAAATGTACCCATGTAGACCATGGTTCTCCGTTTCCTTCTCCGTGCTAACAAATGTGGCGAGAGCTATCTACGTAGCTACACATCCAGCCCTGCTGCTGCTTCTATTCTGAGCCCATTCCCCTGGTGATCTTTAAAATACAATTATCTCCAGCTCCACTTAATCACACAATCTGTCCCAAGGTCTGTTCCTGGGTTGTTTTTTTTTGGTTTTTTTTTTGGTCCTCCTGTTGTCAAGGTCTCTCCCAAGGTACTATGTTCTCTCTTCTCTTTGACCCTGCATCAACACTTGACCATGTGCCTTGTCAGCCACCTTGCTGTGGGACAGCCTCGTGGCCACTCTTGCTGTTGCAGTACTTTGCCTTGTAAAGCAGATAGTGAGGTCGTCTAATTGTATTTCATCTACCCAGATGCAGGACATCCATCTGCCCGAGCCTTTCATTTGCCAGCTTCCCATGGCTGTTTTCATGCAGGTGTCAGTGTATCTCCCCAAACCACGTTCTTTCCCCTTCTCTCACCAGTGAGCACCCAGGGCTGAGCTCTCAGCCCAGAGAGGGGCCCATTCAGGCAGTGTCTTTTTAGGCTGTTGAAGAGAGCAGAGTGGTGAAGAAACAGAGCACGTTGTGATATTGTAGGTTTCAGCTTTGCTAGAAACAGGCAGGCGGCTGCCGGTAAGCTGGAGGAAAAGGAGGGGCAATAGAGAGGCTGGAAAATACAAGCTTAGGAGACATGGTGGCATTGAAGGACTACTAAAATTAAACTCTGCTCTCTAGGTTTCAGCTGTGTCCAGTTTGGGTTCATCTTACACTGAAACCTAGGCTCTAATTTATAGCCCTGCAAGAGGTCTATGGCTAGCTTTTTTTTTTTTTCAGGAGGATGAAAATAAAGTTTGAGGTAAAATGCATGAAGACTGCAGCCATAGGTGAGGCAGTACAAAAACGGATGAGAGACAAACTATCAGTAGTTAGCTGTAGCTTAATCCGTAATTATTTACTGCAGAATCTCTTACACCCATGTTTGTCTCATGTAGTCTATTTCTGGAGACAGGCTGTTAGACAGTGGTTAAGCAGGTGGTTTGCCGATGACTCCCACATTATATATTGATCTGTTCTGCATTCCCTGTTTCTGGCTGGTAACTTTATCAAGGCAGAACTGCCTTGGTGGTTTATGTTTTGACAGTGCTCAGCAGTACTGACCTCCTGAATGAAACACACAAAATCCTCTACGTGTACAAAACCAGAAAAAAAACCCAGCTAAAGTATCCACTTATGAAACTCCCTCTCCCCTCTCTTGCCCTCCCGTGCTGTGCAAGCACTGGATAAAACCTAACAAAAAGCTCAGCTCTTCCCCAGAGAATTTGAGAGCATCCGTTCTCCTCCCTGAAGCGGCAAGGTATTAAAGCTGCTTCTCAGTCCCCCACCAACCCCCCTGCCCAGGTGGCAGCATCTCTTAGGAAGGGCCCCCTGATTAGACATGTCAGTCCTATAAAATACCTATGAGTTTTCTTTGTCCCTTCTGCTGTCTGATCCTTTTGGCTGTCCACGACCCATCCTAGACTGATTCCCTTTACCGAGTACCATCATCAGCTTCTTCTTGATGACTATTTGCCCCAGCTTTGGATGTGATGACAGAAAAGACAGCATGCAGCCTTTTGTACTGCCTGTTTCCCGGCTCGTGCAGGCTGATGCATGAGCCAAGGGGAGCTCTGCCATGCAGTGTGCCTCATGTTTTATGCTGTGCCTCTGTGGTGCTTAGGCATTTAGAATAACACATCTCTTCATCATTTTCCCATCTGAATCCGGGAAGGAACTAGCACTAATACGTCATATTTTGGGGCTGTTTAACCCAAATAAGTACCTTCTTCATTGGATAGCACTTGACAGGGCTATGTCTTCTTAAAGTGACAGAATCGGGCCTTTGATATCTGTTATCTGATTTACCCAGCTGGATTCCCTTGACACCAAACAATTGTAGGAGACCCCAAGGGCACCTGTTTAGCGTTTTGGTTTCCGGAGTAGATGCTCTGTCCGTACGAGCATCTGTATGTGAACGGAAGCCATGCTGCAAATTTACGGATTAGGTGCAGGGCACTAATTGGTTCCTAGCCAGACAGAGCTCAGTCAGAACTATGCCCCTCCTCACACCTCAAAAGCCACTCAAAAGGGTTGTAAATGAGCTTCTTAGGAGGCAGAAGGAGAGAATGACCTTGGGGAAGGGCGAAGTTCATATATTAGATGATAAGCATAGTTTGAATCCCCAGACCAGGTTTTTTTTCCACTGCTTGAGTTTGGTTATAAACTTCCTCTTTCAGAGAAAAGCTCTTTTTGCCTTTTTTTTGTGCATACTTTTTGCTCAGTCATACCCTTTCCTTCCAACAGATTATTTTACATGTCACCTTTTGCCTGGCAGCAAAATGTCTGAGAATGGTTTGAAAATCAAGGAGGGCAATCTTACAGCAGAGAAATAAAAATGCCTTATTTCCAAGCTCAGTTCCGCATAATATCTATAAGCTGCAGTTACTTATGCTGTCTGAATCAAAATAATTTATTGCCATTATAAAAAAAAATATTTTAGGAGTTTCAAATGGGAACTTCTAGCTTGATGCACTGATTGGTACTCACAGATTTATTAGACGTGATAAGTAACTTGAGAATAAGAAGATAGCTGTAATCATTTGAAGACGCATTTAACTTTTAAAGATATGGAACCAAAAAGTATATATTGGTTGTAATGTTCAGAAAGTATGTGCCCTATTTCCTGTTGGAAAGTGTGACCTGTCTTGAACTTTGCAGCCCCAGTTCAGAAGCAGCTTTCATCACCTTGTGTGGATAGCTAGGAAATAGGTTTCCCATTTCATTGAAAAGAGGTAAAATCTCTCACCAGGATCTGTTAAACTGTGTTCATAAATGTTCTAAACATTTCAGCATCTCCTTGTATTCTTGTTTCAGGCGGTCTGCAAGATGTTTCCAACTTGTTTTATTTATTGCTGAAAGACTGGACAGCTCAGGAAACACAAGGGTTGGTTCTTCTGCTTCCTTGGCTTTAAAAGCATGAAATTTTACTGATGAAAGGAAATGACACCTGCTTTACGCCAGCTAAAGGCTACAATTATTAACGTTTTACTATCCTTAATAGCACATATATAACCATTCTTAGGAATAGGGACAAAGTGAAAGAGAAGTCATGTGTGTGACACATTGGCCTCTTGGAGTTTCAGAAAGCTTCATTGGCTAAGAGGTAGATGAGGAATCTGAGAACCAGAGCTCCTGGGTTTCTGCTATTAGTACTACTGTGAATTCATTTGCACAGATCATTTGGTCTTTATGTGTCTTAGTTTGCAATAGCTATAACGCTTTTGCTACCAGGGAGGCGTAACCTGTTAATAGTTGCAGAACACTTTGAGACTGTTGTATAGAAGGTACTGCATGAAAGCTCGAAATTATATACAGCAAGCCTGACTTCAGACTTCCTATCACTTTTCTGGATGACTTATTTTAATTACAGTGGGTTAAGCAGCTGTAAACATGCAATTGTTGCATGTTGAACAAAGGGTTTTGCTTCTGGGTTCCCATCCAGGTGTGTGGTTGTAAGTTGATCAATGCTGTCTCTGCTGATCCTCCCCTGGTTTCTCCCCTGCAATCCGTTCCAGCAGTGATGAATTCACCTCTTGAAATTAATAATGTCAAGCTTGTCAATATTTTAAAACCCAAACTTAATTTTGCTCTCTTGAGCTTTGCCTTTGGCTCGTGAAAGCAGAAGCTTTAAAGTCTATTATTTGGGAAGTCTACTGGGATGCCTTGGTATGGCAGGTGCTATATAAGTTTAGTGCTGCATTGCTATTAAAGTCCATTAAGAAGGATCTTTCTGGGACTGTCAGCACACTGCAGATTAAAACCAGAAAAATAAAGGCACACTCAACAAATGCTGCTGTAATGGTTCAGATAGCTGCAGAGAGAGGAGTCATCTTTGGCTTGTGATCAGTTTGCTTCTGGGTTCAACGGAAAGGTTGTTTGGCTTCCTGTATAAGCTCTGAAAAAAAAAAAAAAATCAATGTGGAGAAGCTTGGATGACAGCCAGAAGAAATGCTATACTGAATCCAGAATATAGAAATCCTTCACAATTTCTATATTCTGCTCCATACAGGCTCTTTATATTCTAGCAAGGACGAAGCTTTACTATCGTGACTCCAGTACCACTGCAGGGTTGTATAGGATGTGAACAAATTGTCAAATTTTATTTGGTCGTTTAAAAACACATATCAAAACCCCCTACCAAGATACTGTTAAAAGGCAAGGTAGGTAAAAGTTGTGAGGAGGAGCCGTCAAACGCTTGCAAAAGGGCTCGAAACAAAACTTAGGAATAAGCGATCAGTTTTCAAGTTGAGAAAGATTGGCAGCAAGATGCCTCCTTAATCCCTGCTATGGCCACGGTTCAACTGTTTGGAAAAAGGAGGACAAAGTGAGGCGTAGGAGGTGGATCTGACACTGCCACGGCGTCTCCCCACATCTAGAGGAGATGGAGCAATGGCAGAGGCAATCCGTGGGAGCAGATGGTGGTGGTGGGCCCGTTCCACAGACAGGGCAGTGCCTCCAGGAGGGGTGATGGAGGGCACTCAGGCACCTCACCGGGTTTTGCTTGAGCTGTAATGCCTTGGGAAGGGAGCTGGGGTGCTGCAAGGGAGAGTACAGTGGATTCTCTTTCTCAGGGCATAATGGGATGACCAAATATGCAAGAAATGTCAGTCTACCAAGAATATGGGGCAAACCAGTCTGGAATCATGGCAATGCCCTTGTTCTTGCCCTGCTTTGATTTCTTGTTTTGGTAGGGATGCTGAATAAGGCTTTCAGATACAAGTGACAGAAATTGCAAAAAGACATGAATATGGTATTCTACTGGGGGACGTCTGGAAACACTGACAGTTGTACATCAGAGAGAAGGTCTCTGACTGGGATGTGGAAAATGTGGGTGGCAGAAAGAAGAAAAAATAGATGCTCCTATTCACCCTCCCAGAATACAAGGACAAGGGCACGTTCAATGGAAATAAAAGGCAGCAAATATAAAACTGTTAAAAGGAAATACATTTCATACAATGCCTAATTAGCTCATTCCCATAAGATAACATTAAGCCTAAGAGATTAGTAGGATTTAAAAAAAGGATTAGACATTTATATGGATAATGTAATTGGGGATGTTCTCATTAAATAGAATACATATTTTCTTTTGTTATGAAAGGATATAAACCCTCTTGCTTCAGGGCCTAGGCTAGTTGCTAACTGATAAGAATTAAAAAGAAACTTCCCCTGTTGGCAAGTCGTTCCCTACTTGTCTTCTGCTAGGTTCCCTGTATTTAATCTGAAGCGTTTCACCAGGCACTGTCGCAGTGGGATTATTAAACTATATGGTCCATTTGTTTGGTATGGCACGGCAATTCCGTTTCTTCATAACCAGACGTCTCACTGTGACAGATCACAAAAATCCCAGCGGTGTGAATCAGAATCCCTCTTTTCTTCTGCTAGCTCTGTAAGGGGGTTGACCTGGAGTGCCCACCTATTAGGCACCACCGAATAGGCACTAACAAATCTCACTTATCTGTCCTAACAGCGACACCTTCAAACTCTCCTGCAGGGCTTACACGAGATCAGTTAGAGAGGTGGCAGGACACCAAAGACCCCACAGCCTACAGCTTTTGAGCGTGTCCTTCTCCCGCACGTGAATGGGATTGTCTCACGGATGCTGCAGGCTGTCAGAAGTTGGAACAAAACACATTCAGGTAAAAACAAAATAATCATGATCAGAAAGAAAAAAAATGCTTCAGAACTCTGCCTTTCACTGCCAGGCAAGATAGGGAAGATGCTGGTAGTAGCCTAGCCTTCCTATTTAAAAGCCTCAGAAGGCCTTATCTAACCTGGCTAAAATTCAATTGTCTTGCATTTTGATTACTGAAACACCCTTCTCTTCGGTCTTGCCAAGTGTAATTTCAGTCTGTGCACATCCCTGCAAAATACTGCTGTAAAGATCATCCTCCTAATCCATCAGCTTGAGGATTTTACACATTCTTTGCTCCTCTCTACTACATTCCTCTTCTCTACCCCATCAAACACAAGCTATTTATCTTTCCTGTCAAGGCCCTTCCCACCCTGCCAAAGAGCTCTGCTTTGCTATGACAGTGTCGTTTCCCTTCTCATCATTCTGTCAGTCTCTATTTCTCACTTGTTAACATTTTTATAGCAACATTTCTGTGCTTTTTTCCTTGCTGTTATTGGGAGGAATCTTGGTAAAGAGCAGTGAAAGACCCTCATTATCTTTCCAAATCTCTGTTGAACACCCTCCTTCACTATGCTGCCTATGAAGACCTTGACAGTGGTTTGGCCACTTCCCATTATACTGATAAACAGGAGTCTATTCATCCTATCAACTGCCCTGTCTGCCCTGATACATCCACAGCCTTTTTGATACTCACATCTGGACGGTAGGGATGATCTTTTGGTTGGGCAAAGTGTCTTCACAACAGCTTCTCCATCATTGACTAGGATTTCTAAGGGCCACTGCAAAACAGAAATTGATATCCCTCATTCCTTTTCTATCAAGCTTTGCTTGAACAGCTTATCTGAGCCCTGATGCTGCTCTGCTCGTGAAACACCCAAGGTAGCAACTGTTTTCTGTCAGTCATCGACAGAGGTATACATAGAAGGTCATCGTGCTCTGCAGCAGAGGTCTCTTCTGAAGACGCATGCAGTGAAAAGTGGGCTCCAGAGCAGAAGTGTTCAGTTTAGCTCTGTTCTTGGCAATGTTGCTTTTCCCTCATCTGCTAATGACTCCTGTAAATCCTTCAGTCCAAGAAGGTGTCTTTTGTGTACTAAATGCTGCCATTATTTATAAAGGACTCTTGTTGAATGTGCTTATAGTCAGTCCTGCAGGACAGTTTCAATCAAATTGTGTTCAATTTATTCCAGCTGAATAACTCTGAAATGTAAATAAAATTAAATTAATGGTGCTGTATTTGTATCCTGTTACAAATGTAATAAGCTTGAAGTAATGCTGACTGTAAAATCAGATGAAGACTGTAGAGTAAAAAATCAACCTCTAGAAAAGAGCACAAAATTTGATACCTGGCTTGCAAGAGCAATCAAGGGTACATTTAATGGAGAGGGTCTTTTTAATCATATTTGTTCATACTGCTTCTCTGCTTCATTCTCATAAAAGGCAAGAACAACTCGGTCTCCTGTAGAGGTTATATTTGGTTTAACAAACATGCAGAATACCCTGTATCTGTTCCTAGCTCACTGTTTTGGGACTTGCAATGATGTTGTTATTAATAATAATCTTACATTTATAGGACACCTTTAATCCCAAAGCACATTAAAAATTACAGTCAAGGCCCAAAGTGCTTACTTAGCACTGTCAAAATACGCGTGAGTTCTTCCAATTATTCAGTAAGACTTCAGATTTGGTCCTAGAAATTGTAAATATTGATATATACATGGCAGGATATCTTATCTATTGAATAACTCCCTAGGAAATTTACTCTCCAGAAGGTCTAGGATTCCTTCCAGTTAGATATTTGGATGATGCCTGGTGCAAACATTACCCAAAACCACTGGGGAAAACCCAGCTTTCACCAAGAGTGCTGCAAAACGTACTGCAGGCACAGTAACCAGGCACAGCCTCAGGATGTGAAGGTCTCATCTAGAGCGTTAGAGACAGGACTGCTGTTAAGCAACTGGGAATAGCTACCTGCATTGGCCCCGCTGGGACTCCAGCCCCTGGCTCCGGGGAGCCCAGGTACTTTGAACGCTGCCATCTGTTCAGCTACGAGCTGCTCTGTTTCGAGCTGCCAGCCCAGGGAGCAGTTAGGATCCCATCCAGCCTCTCAGCGTACTCATTCCGCATATTTTACGGGAACATCAAGGGCTTCGTGGTATACAGGCAGAAGATTCAACAGACTGAGGGAAAGGATGCAAAAGTATCTGAGGCAGCACGGTGAGGCGGGGTGGGGGAAGGAAGGGGGAAGTGGGGCTGAGCCGACACAGGCTCTCTCCCATCCCATCACAAACGTGCAAGCTGCACTGGAGAGGGCTGACTGACCCCCTCAGAGCCTTTCTTTGTCTCCACCCCTGCTGATTTGTTTCTAAAGGCCCTAAAGCACCACGCAGTAAAGTTCTTTCCACAGTAAAAAATGCTCCAAACGTTGGTGGATCTCAGGTTTTCACCAGTTATGGCAATAGAGATAATCGATATCAGGTTACCACAGACAAAGTGAGGTTGCCAGTGGACCAGAAACTCTTCTGATCTGTTAAGAACATTCAGATATTAAGGGCATTGGGTTTCTAAGACCTTTGTGATCTCTAAGTGTTTGGACAGCCTCCTCTGAACGTCCCGTCAGGGTGACTATGCATCCTGGTGTTTGAAGTGATATGGAAAATATTAAATCAGGGTCAGTGTTGATAGATTTAAAAAAATTGGTGGCTTAATATTCCCTCACTTCAAAACCTTGCCTAGAAAGCTTTCCAAGTTCATACAGACTGGAGTAAAATTAATGAAGCTGCAGTCATACCTTTCTATTTCGTTTCTATTTCATACATTTCTTTCATAACTGCCGAGCGCAGTTAAGTGGCCTCAACAGGAGAGGGCAAAATCAGCACTGTAGTAACAGGGTACATCTTGGTGGAAGGTGCTGGGATTATGCCAAGACCACATTCAGTCCAAAGGGTACCAGCCCAAATTGCTGAGTTAAGGTATCCTCAATATATCATCCAAAAACCACAGAGGCCTTTCAGTAATCTTTTATTTTGAATTAAATAAAGAAGCGGTCAGTGGGTTAAATAAATTCTTAAGAGGAAGAAGCTCTAACGTTCGTTCTGATCCTCTTTTCTTTTGTGGCTCTCTCGTTTGTGCTGCTCCCATGCTTTCCTCAGTTATTCGCAGCCACATGACAAATGCTACCTAATGGCCGGCTTATTCTATTTGTGCTTTTGTACTGCCCTCTTCTTACAAACCTGAAACACTTTGAATTCACACAGTGAACTATGGCAAGTCAATGTTCACATTTGATAGCCTGGATTCATTTAAAAAACGGCTTACACAAAAATCTTTGGATGAGCTACAGTGTATTAAGTTTTGTGTGGACACATCTATACTTTGAACGTTTCTGCCTGGCCTCTCGCTGATGGCCCATATGATATTGCTTCATGGCAGGGCTGATTCATCTGCTTACTTGTAGGCTCTCACTGGATCGAGGGTCAAGCTAATGGGATTCAGCTAATGGAGTGCGTACTCAAAAGTAGCCTGCAAGTATATACTCTCCAAATCTCATATAACATGTTATGCCTCGCAACCTCCTTGCCCAGCATATGAGTGGTCATCCAGAAGTCATAGGTCATCATACACCCAGGGAAAGCAGGCTGTTCAGACTTGCCTGGACTGACCTGGAGACACAAGTATATATACTAAAATGAATGAGTGGAGAAGGATCTACTTAGGATATAGCTCATTGCAACAGTGAAGGAACGAAATGCTGGCAAAAATGGGGGGAAAAGCCCCAAGGCTGTAAACAAGGTCTCTGACAATGTTCCATGTACCTATTTCTTCTCCATGCTGGAGAAACGTCCTAACTTAGCCAGGGCTATGAGGATGGAAAATTCCTGTAAATCCAGGATCGTTTCCCTGTGAAAAAAGCCAGGGCAGACCCAGACAAAGATGCTCTCTAAACACTGCATAAACTGACTGTACCACTGCAGTGAGAGGGTTCTTAAGACTGTGGTAGTAGACTTTATGTTAAGGTGTATCTTGGTGTTACAGAGAGAAGGACGAGGGAACGCACACAACTGTGTTCTGCAAGCCCTGAAGTCAATGCTATTTTAGGCCAACAACACTTAGGATGTTTCTCTAATCTGTTTGGTTTGTAACTCCCATTTTGATACTATGTTTGCTGAAAGCAGAATCCATACCAGGGAAGTTTTGTTTGGTGATGATTATTCCCCTAAAATTTGCATAGTAGTTGCACACCATCACTTACTCACCATTCCCATTCTCCCAGCCTTTTGCATTTTCATACTATCCAGGCCAATCACTGCAGCACAGGCCTCCACCTCAATCAGACTAATGACAGCGCAGCACTTTCAGATAGATAAATGCTTAAGAGAGGCATCCAAGACCACTGATACTTCAGCTAGGGAGAGTTTGAACAATAAACAAGGCATTTCACTGTTAGAGGGACACTATCAGCTTTCAGCTCCCGTGGCATTTTATGAGGTACATTTCCCAAAACAAGATGTCTGGAAATGGAAGATTAAATACTCCTTGGCTGGTCACAGTCACGCTCTGGGCATCACCAGAGCTTAGGTCTAGTAAGGTTATTGCAGGACCCTGCTTGGCATTATACTTTGAATGTGTCCCCTAGTGAAATAAGGGAGAAGAGCGAGCAAAAGCAGTGCTGCAGCTCTTCACCAAGTGTGCAAGACAAAGCAGGTCTAGGAAGGTTGTTGGTGAAGTGATGCTACACCTGTGAGAGGACTGTTCTACCCCCATAAAGTGACTGCATCTCCCTTGTCTGTCCTCTGCTTTTCCAACAGGTCCCTTCGCTGCCCTTCAGGGCCTTTTTCATGCTAGGCTGAACTCCTCCAGGAGTTCAGGTGTTGAGGAGCACCTGCCTCAACACACAGGCAGAGCTGACTGCATTCCCTCCTGCACCCTGCTCTTCTTCCAGCTCTTTACTCCATGGATTTCTCCTGCCTAACCTGCCAATGCCTCTCATCTCCACCACCTTCCCAACTTTTCAGGGCTCCTTTGCAAAAGGGAAGCAGTGTGGGAAGCACTTTATTGTTGTTAAGCCTTCCCCTGCCTGGGGAAAAGACTTTGGAATGGCATTCCAAAATCATAATTTCGGAAATGTTGTCATGGCTGCTACAGAGATCCCAGCTGACACTCTAATGACTTACTCAGTTCCTTGGCCCATCTTGCTGCACAGTCTCCACGATGGGGGAGAGTATCAATTGCAGAGTGCCAGACTGATGTCCTAGGAAAGAAAAGGGTAGAGATCAAGTGTTTCACATCGTCTTGATGGTATTGTGAAGGATGAACAAAGGAAAAAAATGAGGAGCAAAAGGGAGCTCTCTGAGCAAAAATATAAAGCAGTTTTTTACTTGCAAGGGAGGGGGAGAAGACAGAAATGAACAGCAGAAAATGAAAATCAACAACAAAGAAAAAAGACTGCAGAAGGGGCTTCTGGAGTGGAGACAGAAGCAGAGAGCTGGTGGAGGATGTGCTTGTGGCTCGTTCCTGTGCAGTATGTCAACTCCAGCCAGTCGTGCTCTGGAGCCCCGAGGGACACGTGCTTATTACGGAGAGCACTATGCTTGCCGAAACACAAGCTCTTTCCTTCCTACTGCAAAAGCTAGGGTAACAACACCAGCAGATGCCCTGCAACTCCCACACGTGTAGTCAGGCAAGGATATCAAGCAGAATTGTCACATCTGTACCCACCTGGGAGCATTGGAGCATTGCCACCTTACTATGTGCACCCAGCGGCTATTCCACTGCTTTATATCACAGGTTTCATTGATGGTATTTCACAGATTGTTCCGTGGATGAGCCTGTGCCTTTCTTGATGGAAAATTTTGCCTGAATTTGTCTGATAGGATTTTTACTACTTGCATTATTTGATTTTCAGTAAAGGCTATTTTTGACAAAAATGTTAAAGTTTCATAAATTTATATGCTATCTCATAAACACCATAAAATGCCTTTTTGACAAATCTAATAAACATAACAAAATGCCCTTTCAGTAAAATCACTGAAATCTTGCCAGGCTGCATAATAAAGTTGCATTTCAGCATGGTTAGCACCGAGGTTTAAAGAAGGAATGCAAAACTACCCTCACCTTTGAGCCATGATTTGTTGCAGTTTGCTGACCTTAACATCTTCAAAGACCCCACGCTTCACCTTTCTACCAGCCAGTGAGGCTCAGGGCTAGGTTTAGCCATGGGGCAAAAAATGGGGTAGGTTCACATTTCACAGAAGCAGATATTGCTCAGTAGCCTCCAGCTTTGTCATACTTTCGTCAGCCTTCCAAATATATATTTCTTACGCATTGCGCATTAACTCTTGGTAGAATGGAGCAGGTCTTATAGAAGAGCCCAGGAAAAAGTTTCACCAGCTGGGTAAACTGATGGGCAGATTGTTTTCTTAGAACAGAAAAAAGTCACAACACCCTTGCTGTCAAAGTGTTGTTGGAGTGAGAAGAGCTGCATTTCTCTGTGTGTGTGTGTGTGACCCCATACTAGGTAGTTACCAGCTGGTAGTAGCTGGGAGAGGTGAACTTGCAGTGTAATGATGTAGTGACATCTGTGGCCACAAGCAGAGAAGGAATAAACCCTCCGGGATGCATGTCCAGAATTACAGAGCTCCTATTTTGCAAGAACTGCTATGGCCTTACAGTGCTGCAGGGGCATTGAGGAGAAAGCTGGATGAGTGGACATGGTGTGCTTTGAGCAGTTACACTGGCAAGGGTTGTGGGCAAAGAATAAGGTGTGAAAAGAAATCCCAGCAACCTACTTCCTAAACCAAAACTATGTGGCTGTAAGGCATCAAAGTGGACTCCTTTCTCCCATTCTCAACATCAAGTCCTTCATAAATAAAGGCAAATCCTTGTCAGAGAGGACCCACTTATTCAATCTAGCTAAAACCAGGACAAAACCGTTAGACACACTAACACTCTGCTCAGCACCGCTGGGCTCCCTGTGCAAACAAATGCAAGGAACACATGCCAGGAATAAACCCACTTCAGGAGAGGACCCAAGCTGGGCCAGTGCTCTGCTCCTCTCCCTGCTCTCATCTCTACTCCCTGGCACCAGAACCAAAACTCAGAGAAGCTGCCTTGGGCTGCAATACACAATCCCAAGTGAAGGCAGGTGCCATGCCTGACCCAGAGCAGGTCGCAGTGCCACGCTGCGGGGAAAGCTGCTGAAGGAGTGCTATGCCACAGGGAAAGCTGCCAGGAGCTTCTGCCAGATGGCTTCAGGAGAAAGCACTTCTCAGTCACGCCTTTCCTTAGATACACTGCTTATACATGCACCTTTCCTAAGACTCCCTGTATGTGCACCTTGCCCTGTTCCTTTGCCTCTCCACTGGGAAGGGACCGCAAGACACCCTTACTTACCTCAGTTTCTGCCACCTGCTTGTCTGTCAGGTATCTTGTTTTCCCAATTCAATATCATCTCATTCTCCCTTTTACCCAAGAAGTGGAGGAAGGTGATGGAGAGTTGGGAAAATGGGGAGAGAGGAACGTTGCCAGATAAACAAGGCAGTGGGAGCGCGGGCAGTGCTCGGGTGAGTGCTACCACAATTCCCCACTGGGTTCGTGTATGAACCTTATGGCCTTATTCTTAAGCTGGACCACCTTCAGCAACTTCCAGAGCTTCTTAGAGAAACAGAAGATCTGGTGCTACTACACAGGCAGGATCCTATGGAGGCTGAAGGTCGCCCCCTTAACTTCTCTGTGCAATGCAAGCACTTGTCTGGGCCCTATCTCTCCCTGCAAATGCTCTGCCCTCCACAACATGTTTAAGAGAGGTTTGGCAGTGGCACCCCAGAGCCACTAACAGGAGCACTGTGCTGTTCATTGCAAGGAAGGGTTATTTCCATTTTCTTCAACTGGTCTGATGAACTTCGTGTAGCAAATCAATGGTAAGATGAGTGTCACCCCTGAGCTTGCTGGACTGTGCTCTCCCCTAATGAAACCAGTGAGTCCTCCCTAACTTGTGTCTTCCCTAAGTATTATCTTCTTGGTGTTAGCCTCCTTCCACAAATACTTGCAGAATGGTCATGGAAATAATTTGAAGTTATCTCTTGCTCTGACAGATGAATTGCCAAGTGTGAAATGTCTCTCCACTGGTGGTGTTTATTAAGATCCTCCTAGAAATGACATGCATCTTTCAGTGGGCTCTAGGTTGGCAGCTGATAGCTGAACATAAATGGGAACTCCTGCTTGCAGAGCAAAAGATAAACAGCAGGAAACAACAAAGTACATCTCTGTCCCACGAATGAAGTGACATTCTTTAGCGTTTTCTTCTGCTTTCTCCAATTCCATGGAATATATTTAATTACTTTCCATTATAAATGAGACTTAAATTAGACAAATGTGCTCAGAAAATCTTCCCTTCATTGCACAGCTTTATTAACTTTATGATGTCACAAATGTCAGAATAAAACATTTATATTCTTCTCTTTATTGGCTAAAATTTGTCTGTGGTTGTAAATCCATGAAATTCAATTAGATTACACCAGATAGCAATTTGATCCTGTTTGTTTAGGTTTTGAGGTGAAAAGATTTACTAATGGCTCTAATTCCCTTATTTCCAGAGTTAGTTATCAAATTCACTTAAATGATATTTTGCCTTCAGTGTTGTGAGAGCTATTATCAAAAGTGGAGGCAGAGGAGGGTCAGATCCTAGGTGGACGATTTTCCTTTCTGTGTTAGATATTCACAGCTTAATCTGAGAACGCAACATGACAAAAATGCACAGCTTTTGCCTGGCCTCCGTCTGACCTACATTCTCTCTTAGGCTGGGTCTCTGTGTATGCTTCTTCCAATTTCATATTCCATAGGTCATGCCATTTATCCATTGTTTGGAGATTCACGAGCCACCTTATGCCTCACAGCATAGCACAAGCAGGGAGATTTGTCTGATTTTCACCTGCAAAGTGTGGCTATTCTCCGACAGTTTTTCACGTTCATTCACAGCTTCAGCTGGAGGTGTTTGCTGGGTGGTCAGTGGGTGATGTTGTCCAGAGCTTCAGACTGATCTGCGTAGGCTGCAGGAAAGGGCTCCGCAGCAGTGGAAAGCAGAACAAAGCTGCAAACACTGATTTTGAAAATGTTTTTAATTAATGAGGTCCTGTGCAGCAAAGGAGAGTCAAAGCATTCCACCGAAACCTCTAAACTGGATTCCTCACTGGCTCCTTTGGGATAAAAGGTACTTCAGAAATATATGATGTTATTCTAATTGACTGCATCGATATGGCTCAGTACCATGCAGGGAGGCATTGTTTAGAATGAGAATGCAGGCTTGCTTAACCTTCACTGGTAAAGTCATGCCTGTTCTGGAGCTTTTACAGGGAGTCTGGGGAGGTGATGAGTAATGCTGACTCGAGTTGTCTGTAGTTTCCTCTCTCCAAATGAAATGGGCACAAGATATATGATTATATCAATGTAAGTCTGCAGTACCACAACTGAAGACGTGAAAACAGCCTATGCTACTGTAAATCTGCCAAAGTTTCAGTGAATTCAGTGGATTTATTCCAGCTTTACTGTCACTAGGACCAGAATCTGTCCTAATTGTTAGTCCCTGACTAGTAGGGTCAAAAGTTCCCTTAGTCTGTGGGATTCTGCATTTATAGGTGTACCTATGCCACTAAGCTAGCTACAGAGGCATTAACACTGCATCACTGGTATAACTGTGAGAGATGAGCATCATTAAGCCAGAGTGCTCCAAAACACCAGTTCTGGAAGATGTCATTATAATATACTGCATCTCTTGGCCAATTATGTCTCTTTTGACCTAGATCTCACGGGTCCAGAAAACCATTTCTTCTGAGTTCAGCTTGGATCTGCTTTCCCCTGCAGCCAGGCTTTAATTGAGCAAAGTTCCCTGAGCTCATTTCAATGAATATTGAGTGGATATGTCAGCGAGTTTCTTTCCAAGCCCTCTGAGATCTCATTTGCTCTGGCATCTGTAGTCTCCATCAATTTTACTTTGTCTAGCCTGGAACATATTTGTAGCCATTCTTTCACCTGTTTGTACATAAATGGAGGGTAATGGCTAAAGAATGAACAGAATTCCAGGAGAAACATTTCATACTCTGTTTATCTGTTTCCTATTTACATGCTCCTATTTAATTATGATTCAGCTCTTTCTCCAGAAGGAGCTTGAGGAAAGACTGAGTCAAAACTGAGCTACAACCTCAGAAAATTGGGCAGCACTAAATGTTTTGTTTGTTCCTTTACATATAACAGTGCCATACAGATAGAGTGCTGACAGCAAGGAAAAATAAAATGAGAAACTGACACGGAGAGATTGGAGCAATGTGGCAGTCGGGTTCTGCAGTGACTTCTAACACTGTTATGGACTCCAGACCAGTCCCAGAAGAGCATCTCCTTTATTAGTTTCTAGGTATCTGTCATTTTCTGCTATTTGTGTTACTGCTGCTTACTATCCATAAGTTCTTTTCAGGAAAAATGGAGGGGAAGAAGGAGAAAAAAAGAATAGGAAGGCAGAATTGTCCAGAGTGAGACATAAGCGGTCTCTTTCAGCATCTTCAAACCTCTTCCTAGAATAGCCACCTTTCCAAGCTTCTCTCCCGGGCTGCACATTTTCTACACTTCCTCATGCCCAAATGCCCAAGGGAAGAGTTTCACATAAGAAAGGGGTTTCTCCAAATGAGCAAGGAAGCCCCAGGAGGTTTTTTAATTCAAATACCCAAAAGTATAAGTGTGCCCTAAAAGAATGAAACAAACTTTGGAACTTTCTGAACACTCTCAGTCACTTTCTCACCTGGTGCCCTGGACTGTGAGAGACTCTGTCTTCCATGTATCTTTTTTCCTTCCATCTGAAGAAGAAACCTACAGGAGACATCACCTGCTTGCAAAACTCTCAGATCACTGACTAGGTGGATCTGTGCATTTTCATCCTGGAATAGCTTGCTTCTTTGCCGCTTCTTTCCTTCTTGCTCATAGGGTGATGTCAAAAATGTCATTCCATATGAAAGCTAGGAGGAAAGGACAATGTCAGTGTGTGATGTGTAGGGACTGTGACAGGGAGAGAGGCCATAGATATAGGTCTAATGTCACTAATAATACATGAGGCATCATAATGGGAGGTCTTTGGGGAGAAAGGCAGCACTTAAGGGATTCTAGACAAGTGGAATTCAGTCCTCCTTTGGGAGTTAATTACACCAATTGGCCCAATATATCCTGATGTTTCACCTTCTTTGATATATTAGATCATTTCAAACATTTAACCTTGAAATGACAGAGCTGCCGTAGCTGTTCTTGCATGGTCCTGCCAAATAAATCGAGACTAGTGTGGGTCAGCTTGGAGTCTCAGGCTCTGTCTGAGTCTTGCAGGGATGCTGTTTTTATTGCCACAGGAACTTCTCCAGCTAAGGCAGAGATTGGAGAAGATCAGTAATGACTCTGACACTATAAATTTTAAGCTATTCTGGTTCTTGATTCAATACTACCTTAAGCGCTCATCCTGTCAGCCACCAATGACTTCATTGGGAGTACCGATTCTGAGCATTGTACCTGAGATATACAGCACTCTGCATTTTCATGTAACAATTAGACATTTGGGGGTAGGGTGGTTGTGGAAGAGAAGAAATCCCAGTATGACCCCTGCCAGCCAGACGCACTTCCTACCCATCCCACAGGGACAGCTGCTGGAGGGAATGCAAAGATGGTAGAACAGTGTCTTTTGTCTCCTTTTCTTGAGAGGATACTCCAAGAGCCCGAGCACTCAGTCATTGTGTAAGCACTGTACAAATATTGGTAACTAATTTGTATTCTATGCTATTCTAATAAAGCAAACAAGTAATTTTGTTTGTTTATACACTGAAGACTTTTTCCCTACCTGGTTATATTAAATTGAAGTTTGGACCGAGATCATCTGATGTTCTTTAAATTAGAGGAAAAATATGGATGTCACATTCATGATTGAATTGGCACGTGAAATTCGTGATTCTGTTTATGTCAGTGGGATTATATTAAAGTATTGGGTTTATTTTTACACTACAGCAGATCTCACACACTGCAGGACTCTGACACACAGTTGTCAAGATAGCCAGACAGGTTGCTGTGGGGTCCTTTGCAGCGATGGCACTGGGACTCCTGCAGGGCAGCCAGCACAATCCACAGCCTCCTGGTACCTCCCTAAGCAAGCTGACACTGAATGTCTCTGCTCCAGTGCAGTGTTGGTGCTTTCCTGGTTGCGCTTTTTCCCTTTCCAGTACTCTTCCCGCCCACCAGTATTTCTAGTTGACTGTGCACACCACCAGCAGGGCTCGGCCCTGACCCCAAGTTTCTTCTTGAGAGCTTCCTGGCATTTTTCCTGGGATACTACAGGAGTCTGTCTGGGAGTGAAAAATGCCTATTGCATAGAGCTGAAAAGGCAGAGGGCAGTGTTCAACCTTCCTCTTGCTACACCAAACCCGGCTCCACCAGGCACGACTTTGCTTAACGCCTTTCACTTTGTTCAGTGAGAACCAAACTCCAGCAATTGCATCCCATTGAAATCAAAGTCAGGCACTCAAAGGCAGCTCTAACATTTGGCATCTGAGCAGGAAGTCCCCGATTTACATGGGGAAGGCACCGGGCAGCATCCAGCTAAGAGCTTGGCTTGCCGCACAGCAAATAAACATTGGTTTATGTAGCTTTCAGTAGCCTTGGAGCTAAATGCTTATCACCAGATGCAGCTCCCTTTACGTAGCGCTAGCCTTGGAGAAGGTTCTCAACAAATCACGAGGCTCTTGTCTGCGAGGCTCCTGCTGGCTTTATATCTCTGTGCTGCGCTCAGAGATACTGCACGGGAGGAATAACAACGGCTCTGACAGCGTTCGCTGGGGACCCCTCAATGGCTAAGCAGGCGAGCTGGGGAGCTGGAATTCCCAGTGAGTTGACCTGTGTTTCTCTGGGTAAATCTACGGGAAGGCAAAGGGCAAGTGTAATGAAAGAGGAGAGTGGGGGTGTCTATTTTATACCTGGGATCGGCCACAGATACAAAACACAAGTTTTGCTGTTTGTTGGAGCAACACTCACCTTTGGTGTCACACGTGTCATTCCCCATCCCTTCACATGGCTTCCACATCGGTTAGCAGATCACTCCATCAGTCCCCGCTGGTAGGTGAAAACAGGACTGATGATGAAATTTCACATGCCCTGCGTTCAGCACAACGGCTGCCTCCTCAGGGGCAGAGAGACTGTCACACACTGATGCTGCTGGTTGAAAGCCCTTTACGGCGCCGATCCTTGCAATACCCCAGCCTTGCTTCCTTCAAGCTTAATTTGACTGTGTGTCAGCGCCAGACGCAGCTCGGCTTTTACAGTGAGTCTTTGTCAGAGAGGGATCCAGCGCTAGGAACTCACCCCACCGACACTTCCCTGCTAAACCCATCTAAACCACACTGTGCTTTGAAACAAAACCACTGTAACCACATATTTATTCCTTTCTGACATCTCCGTTGCTCTGCCTCTCAGGAACGCAGCGTGTTTTGTTTGAATTATAGGACGATTTTAATACTGTGTTTGTATTGTGTTCTGAAATGCTTCTATTGTTGCTCTGCAGTGCCCCAAGTGTCCTGGCTGCAAAGTGCTGTAAGTACAACTGGATTATTACTATGCTTAGGTAAACATTGGAAAGTAGGTTTACTGGTATTGCCAAATGCATTGGAGCAAGCCCTGAATATATGTATAAGCACACATGCCAGAGTTCACATAAATATTCAGCAGGTACATGCACACCCATACATACACCACAAAATTGTATTCACACACTTGAACTTCCAGCAGACGTGAAGGAAACATGCTGAAAAGATCACCTCAAATTTCTCTGCCTTTGAGGATTTGAGGTTAAGTTTGAATGCAAATTTGAGCTCATTCATTGCATCTCCTGATCTCTGTAAAAGCTTCTCTTGCTTTTGTGCGGCTGCCTCAAACCAAGAAAATATTCCTCATTTCTGGCTTGCGTAGCCTGTACCCACAACAATGGCCATGTGGAAAATCTTGTTAAACCAAGTGAGTTTTCTGTCCTTGTGAGAGAAAGTCTGAGGAGAAATGCTCATTAGCTTCTGGCAGCAATAATTCAGAAGGCAAACCAAATTGTGTTTTGAGGCACATTGGGCGCTCTCTCATTTACTTTCTTCTTCCTGAATATCAATCCCCATGAGGCAGGAAAAGCAAATAACAGCCAAGTCGCAGCGGGCCATGCATGCAGATACACAAGGAAAGACACCGCAAGTACGTTCCTTCCAGGTTGGACAAATATGCAGACTCGCTGAAGAAAATACAAGACTCCTTTACTACGCCGGTGGTTGCTCATGTAATTACAATGCTGCTGGCACAGAAAAAGGAGGGTGCCTGAAGCTTTTGCCTTTCCACAAGCAGATGATTGTAGAAGCTTGTTAGCTCAGCGGGGGAGTGGAAGAGAGGTAAAAGTGGGGTGGGGAAAGACCAGATTTTGATTCAGCTTCATTCCTTTGCTCCTGGCCCATGGCTTTTCAGGTAGAGTTTTTTTTTCAGGTATGCAGCATTTGGCCTATTTTCTCAGAAATCCTCAAGTTGGTTCTCTCTCCAGTGTGTCGATCAGATTTGACTAGGAACGAAAGCACGGAGTCGAGGTGATCAATAGCAAAAGGAGCATGGTTTATCTTAGGTTGCTAGGCCTTGCTCTTTGCTTTTATTTTGTCTTGTCTTGATTATTGTTATATATGGCTGTGCCTGCAGAAATTCAATAGGAATTAAAGGTACCTTCCAAGGAGCCCAGTATTGTCCTTTACTGAATCTTCTTGGATCCCAGGCAGCAGGAAAGGAGAAAATCCTGTGCTATCCCCTTGTTCCTTACCTCTAGTATAAAATGCCAGCCTGACTGAGCAGAGACCATGACTGTTTCCCAACAGTACAGCCCTGGCTGCTGACATTTACACTGCGATATCACCTAAAATTGATTTGTGAGGGCCCAAATGATGTGATAACGTGACAGAGACAGCACTGCTGCTCTGTCTGTCCTAGCCCTGCCACTATTGCTGCCATTGGTAGAGTTGTAGAAGTGGCAGCAGTGAAGGATGGTTTTAACAAAATAAAGATCAGTGAAGCTCTGTGAATATATTGGTCTATATGGACCCCTGCTTATAAAAGACAGAGGTTTTGTTTAGATTTACAGGCTGGATTAGTTGGAAGCAACAATGTGCCTTGAGCTCCCTCTAATTAGGAGAGGCTTACAAGCTTGTTCTGCTTAAAAGCTAAATTTATCATTAGCTGCCTTGGCAAGGAAAAGTTGCATGAAATCTCAAGCTATTAACTCTCAAAACATAAATTTACTTATTGACCACTTCTATAAAGAGGAACAGAGGAAGCAGAATCACAGAATGGTAGGGGTTGGATGGTAGGGGTTGGAAGGGACCTTCAGAGATCATCTGGTCCAACCCCCCCTGCCAGAGCAGGGTCACCTACAGCAGGTTGGACAGGAATGCATCCAGGTGGGTTTTGAATATCTCTACAGAAGCAGACTCCACCACCTCTCTGGGCAGCCTGTTCCAGTGCTCTGCCACCCTCAAAGTAAAGAAGTTTTTCAGCCACACTGCATTGGATCAAAAGTCCGTTCAGCCCAGCAGCCTGTCTGAGAATAGTGGTGGAGGATGCTTCAGTGTAAATGTAAGAACAGAATATTTATGCCTTGCCTGGTTCACCTCCCCAACCTCTCTCAATCAGCATTCGAAAAGCGTCCCAGACTGGACCTTCCAGCAAAAGTTCCAGGATGAGAAAGTTTTTCAGGGCTATGTAAAGGTGTGAGAGCAAGAGAAAACAGGAGCATTTGAGCAATGTTCATGTCAGGCAGCGTAGGAATGCTGCCTGCTGTTGCACTGGCTGTCCTTGGCCCCTTCTTTTCCTCTGCCTCAGTAAATCAACTCTTCCAGCCCTCTAGACTTGGCAGTAAATCCAAGCCAATCCAGAAGATTTCCAGTCCCATCTATACGTGTGGTTGATCTCCTCGGCTGGTGGTGATGGGATATCCATTTACCTTCATGACAATTAGAAAAGACTAGTGGATGGAGAAACACCTAAGGGTTTATTTCTAAGGTGGAGGAGCAGAAAAAGTTGGAAGGTGATCTGACAGTACTGAAATATTCCTGCAGCTCCAACAGAAAGTTGTAAACATCCCTGTTTGTACTGGTGTTCTTGGCATGTGCTCCTGAACCTTTTTCCACTGTGGTCAGTGAGCCAGCTGTTTTCACCAACACCTTGTGATAAATAAGCCAGAAAAGCAGAGCAAAGACTGGGTGAAGGACAATAAATATGAAGATTTAATTCTTGATCTTTTGTTTCTTGACTGAGGGTCTCTTGCTTACCAAGTTATTAAAATTGAACTGAAAGAACCGTTAAGTATCTTAATTGCTATATGTAGAAAATAAAGTTGTATTATTACCACCTCCTCAGAAGAACCAGATCACTCCCATCTTTTGGGGCTCTTTGCTAAGCATCTCCAGCATCCTTTTCATTCCCTCACATCTGCAATTCTCTATGTCCTGTCTTAGTTGGCATGATCGTTCTCTATTTGCAGGATCCATCTCTGCTCAGAAGTGCTCGGACATGTAAGTCCAGCACCTCCCTTTGTTTTTGTAATCCCAGCCCCACAGCTGGATTTCCCTAGCTAACATCTGGCAGACCTCTGCTCTCATCTGGGACACTTCATCCCACAGCGGAGAATTTGCTTTAATTCTGCATTAAACATAGTGTGTCCAACTTACCTAGTTGGTTAATCATGGAGCTTGTGCCTTAATGCTCTTTTTGTGGCCTTGTTTTAGTCACACTTGGCCACACGGTGAGATCTCCCAAGTCTGGGCAATGTGCCCTATTGCACAGCAGCACTCCACCTGGAGAGAGAAAAAGGGATGAGGGCTGGCTGTCAGGGAGAGCTCTTGTCCAGATTTTGGCTGCTGAAATGGCTTCAACTTTGGATGTCAGCAATGGTAGAGGTTAAGTGAATCAGCATCCCAAATTTTTCACCATATATGCCCTAGAGGCAGCCGCCCTAATCCAATCCAGATGATCATTTTCTTTCATAATTTATTTCCTTTGCACATTTTTAGCTCTTGTTATCCTCACTAGAAATCTCTCTGGAGCCACATCTCCCTCTGTCTTTTAAAAATGCCTATGTCCATGGCATACAAGCATCTCTTTCCACACATCCTTTTGTAGCTCAACACCTATAGGCTGGAGCTGAGGATTCATCAGCAAATAGGTAGTACAGCTAAAAATGACCTCAAGGAAGATCTGAACAAAATCTTCCAAAGCTTTCAGATCACAGTACTTTAATTAGCTAGCAGACAGCTAAGCACTCTGGGCCCTTACTACATCACCCTGCAACCAGCTGCTTTCCAGGGCCAAGAGTCTTACACTAGCAGAAACTTGGGAGATTGTCATCTCTTATCTCTCTTGCAAACTTTGCCATCCGTTTTGAATGTGACATTTGGTAATGTAGCAACAGCACAGCATAAAATTAAATAAAAAGAAAGAAAAAGAGAAAAAAACCTCTCAGATTCCGGAGAAGAATAGCTCCTGCCATTTCCCTTTTGTATCCACTGCCGAGGTATTTGAAAAGAGCAGGAGATAAGTAGCCTTATGACTACCACAGATTAACAGGCTCTGAGGTACTGAACGCAGATTGCTGCTGCTGGGAGTATAATGGCTATTGAAATTCACATTTATACAGACATTTCCATGGTGGCACTGCAGCAAAGAGCAGGGTGTATAGAAGGCTACAGACCATAAACGCTGAGGCCATGCAAAATACGACAAGGAGCAAAACCCCTGTCACTGGGAAGCAGCAGGGCACTGACCAGTTCCTGCCATGTAGGAGACCCTCTCCGACTTCACATTATGGATCTTCCTCAGAGACAAAGGATACACTAAAGCTTGGAAAATTCCTGCCAGAGGCTTCCTACAGGGGAGGGAACACGAGTCCTTGACCTGCAATGCTGAGTGACAAACTGCCATGGGGTGTCTTCTGTCCTGCCAGGCTCTCGGAGATGAAATCATAGTCACTGAGGGACTTCTGCCAGGTGATCCAGGGAAGCTCTGGAGGACAAAGGTACAACAGAGTTTTTGGGTTCTCTTGCAGCCTCTTTTTTTTTTTTTTTTTTTTTTTTGCTTATGGTTTGTTTTGCAGACCTCATTGAACAGGGATGGGGCTTCATGCAAGAGGTGCTATGGCTTGTCACCATTGCCGAGCCATGTTGTGCGGTTGTCCTTGACACATGGGCTACAATGTGCCATGTCATCTTTTCCAAGGTGTGTATCAGGAGGCGCGGGCAGGGTTTGCTCAAGGCTGGTTAATGCAAGAATGACTTTTGCTTTCCTTGCTTTAGCACTGGAAATGAGTGGCTCAGAATCAGCAGCATTGGGGTTACACCAGGACAATGACACTGTTAATTCTCGTCCATGATCTGTGATGCAAATTGTGAAGCATTCTGCGTGTGAGCGAATTCAGCTTTCCTGATCTCCTGAGTTGTAAGGTCAGTAGTATTGTTCCCATACTATGGCTGGGGAAATGGATGTACTGTGAAGAAAAGTGCTTTGTCCAGAGTCACCTAGAAGACCAAGGACAGACTTGGGAAAATAACGCAGATATCCTTTCTTCAAGTCTCCCGGTCTAACCTCTACACATGCAATTTCTCGACAAAGATGCGAGTCAGTTATTTTTGCATCTCCTCATAGTGTACAACATCTACATCCACAGCCTGTGAACACTTTCCAAGCATTTGTGGTGTTACCCTTCCAGCATCCCTGTGAAGGAAATACTAGAGTGCCTCTTTTACACCTAAGGAATAGCAATGCAGGGGGTCTAAGGCATGCCTCATGCCTTTGGTTTGAAGAAATCCGAGATTATGTAGAAAGCTGGACGGGTAATAAGCAATGGTCATATAAGTTCTGGAAGAAAGCACTGTAATAATCATGGTTTTGATATTTAGTTGCAGAAACCTTAATACTTCCTCTGCCAGGGGAAGGGGGGCAAACTCTCAACCAAACTTTCATGTTTGTACCTCTCTGGAGAGCAGAATTTGCACATAGTTGTTAGATCTCAGTTTTATCCACACATTTATCTGCAGCTGCTGCTGTTACTCAGCAGAAAGGTGGGATGTTGATTTTCATCTCTTACGTGCTTTTGATTAACTGATCCCCAAGGAAAAGAAGGATTAAAAATCACATCTGCAGGCTCCCGAGGATACGTCCTGGACAGATCTGTTCCTCCCCCTCCCTCCTGTCCTGCAGCTTTCCATCCTCTAAGTGCAGGGAGGTTTCAGACCAAAGGCAAATGACTCCAACTGGTGTGATGGTTTTGTGTTATACTTATCCCATCAGAAAATGCGTTGTCTACATCGCGTGGGGTGCCCAGTGCTATAATAGTGGGGGGTGTAGGTCATGACAGAGCAGGACTGGCAGAGATGTGTGGGGGTGGCACCGGAATACCAATGTGACCTGGAGGTCAGAAGTGAAGAAGCTGGCAGATTTTGGTGTATGACAGATTTTGATACCAAATACCTTTGTCAGAGAGGTATGTCCTTACTGCATTCAGTGCCATCAACACTCAGGGCAAATTCATTGTGTCAGAGGAGCCACAGTTTCTTCTAGAATTGCTAAAATTCAATATCAAACAATTAAAGGTTAAAAATAACTCCATGGTTGCGTCTACTCCTCTCTCTAAATGTTTACTTTCTTTGATTCTGTGTTCGCAGCACTGGCCAAGTCAGCACTCAGATGCAGCAGAACTGAACGAGTTATTGCTTTAGCCCCCAGGGTCATACAGAGCACATGGACATGATGCAAGAAGCACATAACTTATTTTTACCAGAGGGAGAATGTGGAAATGATCCCCAGGTCTACAAATGGAAGGAGCCAGTCCCATAACAGTTAAGGCCACCAGGCTTTCTTATTAAGGTCAGATCTAGCGTGTCATGTTGAACGTAATTATTCCACTGCTTATAATTTCAGTACATTTGATTCTGAATATAAAATGAGGCAATTTTCTTCCTGGGGATAAGAGAAATGTGTGCCTTTGCAGAGCATGAGACACAATCACTCTCAGACTGGCCAGCTTTATTTCTTCCTGATGAGGCACTGAATCCCCAGGGAATAAGCTGAAAACAGTATTTTCAGCAGAGAGGGCAAAACACAAAGAAGAAAGTTTTTCTTCTCCTCTCAGGGGTGTTGTGCTTGGATGGTGGCCTGTTGCTAAGTGGCCCCGTGGGAACGATTCCCAAAAGGATCATAGTTCTGTGTCCGGGGATTTCATTCCCTTTAGACCTCTTTCATCTCCTCATTCAAATCCTAATGCTGAGATTGACCCTGTAAGCTATTAGTTGCCTTCAGCTACCATTCTTCCTGTTTTAAAAGCAAGGCTGATAGGAACATTTAAAAAAAAGGACTCTTCAGACCTGGCAAATTTTGTCATTAGGTAAGTGCAAAATACTCTTCTTTTTTTTTTCTCTTTTCTTTGTGAAGTGAATGGGATTGGATTCTTTGTTGCCTTGCACTTTACACTGAAATGTATGCTTGTGCCAAATGCTTATAACATGCTGCCAAATCCAAAGAGTAGCATTTTGTATGTTCTTTGTTCAGGCATGAATGCCTGTGCAAGGTGCAAAGCAAGACTAGCTCAGATGCTACAATAGTCCCAAACACAGAATGTTACTAGCAAATACTAAAACATGGTAGCACATTTCCTTAGTTCTTCTGCCTCTTGTCTGAAAACAGGATCACTGAGACTGAGCACAATCCTCACCCTACAAAGCTGGCATAAATTTAGAAAGCTACTAGGTATAAAACAGCGCTTCCCATGGCCTTGTTCCCTTGGAGCCTACAAATGAAATTTATTTTTTCAACATCTGAGCCCATATACGAATTATAACATTGCCAGTTTGTACCCTCAATAATTTTCAGGTGTCCTATGATCACCTATAACTGCAGCACAGAATGGATGGCAAAGGATTCTGTATGCACACGCAATTAAAACACCTGCTACCTCTGATCCATTTCATACCTCAAACAGAATGAAAGGTATTTTTATTGTACAGTGGTCCCGCACATTTCTGTTTGTTCTTTTTTTCCAAATGGTTTGTAGTCCTGCAGTGCTGTAAAGTAATCCTGTAAGGATTACTTTCAAAATGAGTGCTCTTTGTTATAGCAGCGTAGGGGTTGGGGCTCAGGTTACTAAGAAGAGAGAGATTCTTGGGGGATGAGAGGAAGCAGTAGTTGTGGAAGAACCCCTGAAGTGAGTGTATTTCCTCCTGCAAGTGAGCTTATCTCCCTCTGGTGTCCTCCGAAGGACATGTATATACTGTCTGACAGTCCAAATCTGGAGGTCCTGGTGGCACAGGTTCTTGAATTGTTTGGTGGTGTGGTCTATTATCCTTAGGAAAAGGAGTGAGGTGCTAAGAGTTCCCAGTGGTTTTTTTTGGACAAACCCTGGCCAGCTGTGGGTTACCCCAGTCAGTGCTGGACGCAACTATTAGGGAGGTTCCACATTGCTGTTTCTAGTTTTCCTTTCAGCTCCTCACAGTAGAGATGGACAGAGACCTATTCTGTGGGAAGGAGAAATAAAGGGAGTTATATTCTGCTCCTTCTTGTAAAACAGAAGCTTTATAATTCAATTTGTCCACACAACAGCAAAGCCTGAATTTAACATCTGCTTCCCAGGTTCCTGAGCTGCAAGAGCCCCCATCTTTAGCTCTAAGTTCCTGTGTTAACTTCAGGGCCACTTCTTCACCCAATTCAGTGTGGAGACAGGTTCTAACTTGGCACTGTCAGCCAGCGGAGAGGATGGAGCGCGGTGGCTTGAAGACCAACCTCAGGTTATAAAGAAACTCCCTCAGCAAAAATTACTCAGCTGGGATCCTGTGATTTGTGTAAAAATGTGGTGTTGAATTACTGCTAAACACATGAATAAGTAGTGATGGGATTCAGTGAGAGCATCAGTATCTACCACAGGAGCTTGCTGTGCTTGGCTCAGCCTGTAGCCTCCCTGGAGATCAGCTGGCATTTAATTTTGATCACTGCAGAAAAGGGAGGCTGAGCTTGCAACAGTGACTGACTTAGCTGATGTGTGTGAAAATGTTATTAAAATGGGAAAATGTCTCTCCAAATGGATTTTGCTTTGCCGTTTTAAAATCCCATGTAAATGATGCACAAAGGATTTGGAGTGGGGGAACTATCAGAGATAATAATAAACTATTAATACAAACTAGTCGAGTTTCACTCAGCGGGATTAAGACTCAGTCATGTCTCATTTAGGAGTGTAGTATTAAGCCGTCCTTCAGATATGACAAGGTTTATGTTTTCCCTGAGTTGTTTCCAAATGAGGAGGGAAATCTCAATTAATTTAAATTTTTGCCTGTTGTCAGTCCTGCCTCCATGGGTTTGGGAGTCCAACCTGATGCCCTAACCTAAAGCAGCAGTGATGGATAAAGGTTTAGCATTGACAAAGGAGCAATAAGTACCAAAAAGAGGTGCCAAGCATGGGAAAGGTTGTCTGAGGAAGAGGCACTAAAAGGAGTGGAGAACATGCCACCCCGTTCCCTGGGAGTCACAAATGTTGCTGCAGAAAGGGAATTTGAAATGGTAGATTGTTTTACCCTCAGGAAAACAGAAGTTTCTTTTTTTTTTTTCCTTTCTAGCACTGGATGCTAGAAAATCATAGCTATATGAGGAAAAGACCAGCTCAGCATCCTTCTAGCTGCCTCTGTGCAGAGCAGCTACCTAACCGAATGTCTGTGTCTCAGAAATGTGGTTCCTACTCCTTCTCTTGTGAATCTGTCCCTTGGCTTGGCAGATCCCATTATTAGAAGCTCTTTTTTTCATGATACCTCACATTAGATATCCTCTGTAGGACTTCAGTACTTTATTTTTACAGCCCATCTAAGCAGCTGAATCGGGGAACTCACCTTTAATATAGTTAAAATGTATGGTATGTGTGAGTCCTCACTGTGTCACAGCTGGATTCACCGACTTACTCAGCTTAGCACAATACAGACATGTTGTTATATTTAGGTACCATTTACAGTGGCCTTTTCAACTCTGCTATACATGATCTTCAAATATGTGCAGGAAGTTATTTTGTCCTCCTTAGATGTCACTTAACAAAGTCCAACATCAGCAGAGCTGTGGCCACCTGCTGCAGCATCTGCATTGTTGTCATTATCCTAAATATTGTGGTATTTAGAGATTTACTGTGTTAGTGGGATGGGATCTGACCATTCTTCTCTTGTACAAGAGAAATGTACCATCTAAACTCAAGATACCTCCAGTCATTAACACTGGAGCAAAATCAAGCATTTAAGGGATTCCTTTCATGAACTTGCCATCAACATTTGTGGTGTCAAATGAATTCACTAGGATTGTCTTTGCTCAGGATGTCTCTTCAGTTTATCCAAAACATCTGTCTGAAGTGTCTCCCATGTTAAGAGATGTAAGCTGAAACTGCTGCTCTGCCCGCAAGTGTATTCTTCATTTTGATTTGTCTAGTCGTTTGCTGTGATGTTTGCGAGCCCTCCCTTGTTATGGGTCTTGGTTGTCATTGTCCCTGCCATGTTCTCCTGAGGGGAGCTGGAAGCCAGAGCTTCCAAGAACGCACATACACACAGCAATTTTGTAAAAAGGGAGAATTTCCTTGCTTACAGTTTACTGGGAATTTTATCTGGTGTGTGATTTTTTTTCAGACAGTGAATTTTGAATTTGTAGTAGGATCTGCCTTTGAAAACCCGTATTAGCAATTAATGAGGGACAGCAGTTAAGGATAGAGAAGCATCTCATCTAGGAATCTAGACAAAACCAGCACAATTTCAGGTACTGAATGTTTGCAACGGATTGTGAATGAACTGTAGATAATTTGAATTATTAACAGGTTTCCAGATACCGTTTCAGAAAAAATCTCAAATCAGTGAACAGACACTTTTTAAAGAGTAAATAGACTAAAAGATAAACTAAATTCAAGAAGTTATTTGTATTAAATAATTTGCTCGACTTGATTGAGGTTTAGCAGTTCACCTTCTTGATCCTAGCCCCATGCACTCACGCACACAGAGTCATGCATGCGCTCACTCACTCTGTGTGATTCGGCTCTTGCAACATCTTGTCATTAGCCATAATCATTAGTGCCACTGTCATTTTGCTGTTCCAGTTCTTCCGCTCTCACCTTTTCTGGCTCTGCTTGTGCACTACTGTGATTCCTCTCTGTCTTGTAGAATTAATTTTAAACGTGGAGACTTACGTGCTTCAGTCTTTAGATGGCACCAAAACTGAATGCACTAATTAGGGAAGCTTTATGATTTCTATTATTTTCTAGTCACAGATAGGCCTGTTTTTTAGAGCTTGTGAAGGTTCAAGGTCTGTGATTTGGCAAGGCTTTCTACGAGTTCTACATATATGCTGTCTGTAATGTTAGATCTTATGTTGATTGAAGGGCACCATCTAAATAGAAACAATTGCACCAGCGGCTTTGAAGTGCTCTGTATGTTGGTAAAAACTGTACTGAATTGAACGGCAAGAGTTTGACAATAAAATATAATCAGAGTCTTAAAATATAAAATTAAATGGTGAGCTTGTCTGATGTCGGTAGTGGTCCTTTCAATTCCTTCCTATTCAAGTGTATGAAGCAGTCAAATATTTTCTTTTCATCTCAGGGCATTATTATCCTTAAGGAGTTTGTGTACCGACTTCAAGCTGTCTATGTGGTATTGACTGAAACAAAGCAATGCATGCAATTGCATTTCTAAAGAACTAGTGCAAAATGATATGAAATTAAAATAAATGGAGACATTAAGTGCTCCCCAAGGGCAATAACACTGGTACTTAATGGTCAGAGATGTACAAAAGACAAAACTAGGAGTTATTTACTACATAAATACTTACAGACAGACTTCTGGTAACTGGAGCAGTGGTGGAGGAGGGTCTGAAATTGTTGCGTTCTTTCAGTGCTAATGCTGTGGTAGTCATAGACCACCCAAACTGATCCTTTCCTGGTCCTCAACCGTTCCCATATGCCAGTACCTCTTGCTAAACTGCTGGTTTCTTTAACAGCAGTTGTTAAAGCATGGTCAGAAGACCAGAGTCCTGGAAAGCTCAACGACTTTAAGGAGAACTCTCCAGGTTTATTTTTCTTGAATTGAAATTGAATTACATACATTATCCTTTATTTACTTATACTGCACTTCCAAGCAGAGCACTTTTGTGGCTAATGAGCAAGTGACCTAGAAGATTTGAATTTTAACTAGTGTGAACTTTACTGGTAAACACTGAAATCTTAGGCTTGGTTGGTGCTAGAATTACGCGAACAGAGAAAAACTGCAGTGTGTACAAGCATATTGTACTGTCTGTTCACTCTGTCTGGATCAACTCGTTTCAGTTAGCTCAAAAGAATAAATCACATTCATTTTTTAAAATATTCTAAATACGCATTTAGTAACAACCATCATGTAGAACAGAGGCAACCCATCCAATCTGCTGTAGTATTGGCCTGAGCCAACAGCTAAAATTTGATTTCATTAGAGAGGCAGCAAGCTTTTTGTTATCTCAGGCGTTACTAATTTGACAAATAAACTACATGTGTATAGCAACTTCTTAGAAAAAATTCAGGTTTCCCAGTGCATTTAAAGCTCTGCTGCAGCCTGTGCCTCTCCCCTTTCCTTCCATAGGAAGGGTCCAAGGGACCACCAGAGTCGCAAGGGCCAGCAAAATGGCAGCAAGGTTTATGAAGCAAGGGACTTGCCTTGAGGGTTACAGAGAACATCTGACCTCCATTAACTGCACTCAAGACTAGGAGGTGGTAACCTGCCTTCCAGAAAGAGGTGTTTCTTGAAGGGTTCAGTCCCTCTCCTGTGCCTGACTGTTCACACAAGCATCAGCACTCGTTCCAGTGAGATCTCTTCCAGCAGTGGCTCAGCACTCAGGCCACAGTTTTAACACATCAACTTTGGCACTGAAGCTGGCATAACCTGGCCTGTTGTCCTCTGACCCGGATTGCTCTTTGCTGCTTGTTTCTGCCTCTGTACCCAAGCTGACTGACCCCTTGGGTGTATTGTGGAGCTGGACCACTCAGTAAGGTCCTGGAAGGATAATGGGGGAGGTGGTAGAAAATCTGCTGCAGCCGTGTTATCTAGCAAAGCAAGTGTGTGACACTATGAGACTAGTAAAAAGATTGGTAGCATGATAGGTGATAAAGGAATCCCTAAACCCTCTTGGTTTTGAAGTGCAGTGTGGACAGTCCCCTGATGAGGGATGCTCTGGAAGTGCTGGACTCAAAACAGAGGCTCTTCAAGGCGAATTGTGGCACAGATCTTTTTCTCTCAGCACTGCTCACCAAATGACTGTACAGGCTGACTTATGCTTCCCTAGGAGCATACACAGCCTTGATGTGTTTTGTAGTTGAACAAAGGCTTGAAATGCCAAATCACCAGCTCCTCTTGTGGGACATAGAATTTTCTTAGGTAGATGCTGAGCCCCAGGCAAATACTGGGCACAGCCAGCCCTGCTTTCCATGTTTTGCCTTGAAAGGATAGCTCAAAACAGATACCAGCCATAAATCCCTTTATTAGGTTGCTGTATTAGCCTGCATGTTGAGCGGTCAAGCACTGGAACAAGTCTGCAGAGAGGCTGTGGCATCACCATCCTTGGAGGTTTTAAAGGCTTCTGGACAAGGACCTCGGCAACCTGATCTACTTTTGAATCTGACTTTGAGCTTGTGTTTGGATTAGATGGACTCTTAACATCCCTTCCAACATGAATTATCCTAGGTCTTAGAACTCCTTCGTGTAGATTGTTTTGACTCATCAGCTCCTTTCATTTCTTCTCTGTCTGGTCTCCATTAAAGAAATTACGCCCTTAAATGCTATCTTCTCTGTCCTAAACAAAAGACAGTATCCACAGAAAAACAAAAATGACCCAAGTGGAAATTTTAGTGGTACCATTACATCAGAGGAGGGCTTTAATTAGCAGGCCTGAAGTAAAGATAATCAATTCTGCCTGTATCTGTTACAGACACACGAGAGGGATGCTAAACAGATGGAGACCGTCATTTGTTAAAGTGAAAGGTGTCTTCTTTAACCTTGCAAAGATCTCTATTCCAACACTTTGCTTTATTTCTTGAGCAGCTCAGCAGGACAATAACTGTGAGGGGAAGAAGGAACAGAAGGGTGCAGAGAAGCAGAACTTGAAAAAGTCAGAAACTATCACACATGAAATGTGTTTTTTAACTTTTATCTTGCTGTGGGTCCTTTCTCTGAACTGCACAGATTTACCTTGGCTTGTAAGGAAGAATTTCATTCCTTATGGATTCAGCCAGGATGAAAGTCAACAAACTTGAAAAAGGAGACTTTGGCCAGGCCAAGTGCTTCCATGCCCACAGATGCTCATTACAGGGGCGGAGCAGCCCGAAGCATGAGCAGGAATTCCCATATCTGGTTTGGGAAAACAAAACTGGGACAAATGGGGAAAAAGTGGTTAAGGGCAACATGATAGGATTCCCACCTTACACTATTTTGTATTATCAGATATTTATGACCCTCTGCTTTCTAAATACTTCTTGCTGTTGGATCTCTTGGAGAACAGAAGAAGCCCCAGACGCAGAGAAAAATGAGGATGCGGTAAGGAAAAAATGAAACAGAAAGGCAACAACTGTAAGAGAGAAGGGATCCAATTTTCCTAAGTGTCTAAGGGACTTAGGAGATTAAATCTCTGGTTGGTTGAACTCACTTGAGACACTACTGATAATTTACCCAATTTACCAGGAAAAAAAAAAGATGTAAAAAGCTTCACTCTGATTATGCTGGAGGCAAAACAACCCTTACTCACAAGGTCTCTTGCTAGACTCTGTGTATACTAACCGGGCTGGTGAGTCCTCAGGGAATTCCCCCTCGTACACATCCTTTCTTAGCAGTCAGAGAGCAACTAATGTGCGAGGGTGCCTGGAAGGAGCAGCTAGTCACCGGTTTTGAGTGACAGCATGTACACCATACAGTCTCCAGTAGAAGGGCTGTCTGCTGATATTTCAGTTCTCTGATTGGGATTCTGTTTCCCCTGTAGTCTGGCCTCTCCTTGTCTGTTTGTTTTGTTATCGTTTGTATGGAGATCATCAGATCCAAGTACATTTGACATATGGAGATAACAGTCAGGAAAGGAAACAACATATGGCAGACAATTCATATCCATCAAGATCTGTCATAAAACCATTTTTAGCAATAGAAAAAGAAGAGTAGAAAAAGACAGCAGGTTTGAATTTAAAATAAGCATGCTACTCTAACAAACAGGAGGGCTTGCTTTCCTACATGACACCACTGGTTCACCAAAGCCAGCACCTGTTGGCACCCAGTGCTTCAACTGTGGGTTAAAATCCTCTGCAGTGCATTGGCCAATTACTTTTTGACCATCATGACTGATTAATAATGTGTTTCAAAGCCGTGACTGAAGTCAACCACACTGACTGTTTAGCCTGTTGAATCACCACCTTGGGGTACTTCTGGACTAATCCAGAGGTTCACAAGGTTATCAGGAGGAGAGAGAAAGAGAACACAGTACTGTACAGGTACAAAGGGTGCGTATATCTGGAGACCCCCGTGGGTGAGGTATGGCCCTGCTGTCCGCATGTATCTTGTTTGCCCTGTAGCAACCTCACATGACTGATTGGACAGATGAGATGGTCCAAGTCCTTCCTAGCAGGGCACTGACATTGCGGCAGGATTTGTGTGTAGCACGAGTTCAGGCTGAATTCAAATCATCTCCAAGGGTGCTGTGAATATGTAGCACTGGGGCTGAGGAGTGTTGTATGCTTCAGGCTGCTCCTGAGACCGAGCACCTAAGGTAAGGTGTGGGTATACACCAGAAACATGGCATTTGAATTCTTTAACAAAAAACCACTAGTCCTTCAGTTTGGCTGAACTGAACTGAACTGAACTGAAAGCCCTTTTGGTTGGAAAGGAATACTTTGAGGTGCTGTATCTAGTCCAGACATGCCTGTATTTGGATTATATGGATATATTGGGGAAGTTTAAAAGGAATGAGGATGCTTTTCCAGGATAGAAAAATACTATGTATGTCACTAATCTATGTAATTTATTTACTAGTAATAAATGGGACGTCTTCTGTAATCTACAACTCTCTGTCCCTAGGGGAACCTGACCTTTTACCAAAGAAAGTGGCCTTTTGCTTTTGGTTAGTTTCTTTCTTATGACCCTGTGGAAGAGTCCTGCAGGATTAAGGTTTTTTTAAGGATGAAGAAACCTCTGTGAGGGAGTGTTTACATTGCCTAACCTTACAGAGGTCTCACACACTCAGGCGTGATATCCCTGATGTGCTGAAAGGAAGGAACAGCCCCAAGCTCCTTCTCATGAAACCAAAAGTTAAAAAACAGAGGAGGAATAACCACAGTCCAGAGATATACTTTCAGGGAGGATCTTCTCCCAGTCTTTTTTCCTAATGTTCTTTCACATAACTTCCAGTGTGGCCGACCCCCTTTCTCTTCTGCCAATTGTCTTCCCATCTGTTATTCCTCTGCTCCAGGAGCAGAGTAGCTGAGCTGTGATGATGGAGTTTCCTGGTACTACATCTCTGGAAGGAAAAAGGTAGCAAAACTTATTGGAGGAAGAAAGGAATGCTCTCTGAGATGGATAAGGCCTATTTGATGATCCAGGGCATCTTGCTAGGAACGGAATCAGTCAACCTCATCTATGGGTTAAACGTGCTGAGCTGAGCAGGAGAGAGGAGCTTGGCCAAGTGTATCACCCACTCCTGTCTGGGTGAACAGGAAGGATGACACCTTTGTCTGGTCTAACAGGGCATCAGAGCCCGGCCCTGCCCAGAGGCTTGCCACAGTGTCAGAATGACGAGGTGCTGTTGCTGAGCATAGCAATACTTTACAGGTGCCAACTCGGAGGGTTTAAAATGCAAAATGGCATTTCAATGTTTAAGAATAGCAAGTAATTTGATGGCTGTAATAGAAAAGCTTCCAATCCTTTAGCAATGTGTTCCAGAGCTGCATAACGTTGCTGATAAAATTGCCTTTGGATTCCCTGTCTAATATTCCAGCCTTTCTCTCGCTCAGCAAAACACAATAGCTTGCACTAAGCCTCCCTGGGAGGGCGGCTAACAGCACATTTACTAGACACTTCAACATTTGATCATATTTCTCCTGAGTGTATTTAATATCTGTTAATGTCAGCAGCCCCAGCCTGATCGAAATACCTGCATTGCTGGGAAAAATGTTTAATATAAAAGATGACACGCGTAAGCAATCACTTACTGATGTCTTTTGGAAATGGATAGGTGACTACCTAAGCTCTCCCTACCCCCTTCTTTTGCCTTCCCCCTCCCCAGCCATGCTCTGTTACCACCCTGCTGCCGTGTACTTCTCTGAATGCATTAGAGCGGTTATTCTGAGTATGCAGATGCCAGGAATAGTTTCAGGTTTCCTGCCTCATCAAACCAAATTCAATCTGTAAAAAATTAATACACCCAGAAGGAATAGTTAAAAGCATCTCCAATCAATTAATGTTAAAATGGGGACTAGGAGGCTGATTTGTTAAAGGAAACTCAATCCAGCTCAGAGCTTGAGAGGCTACTGAGACAAGAGTACAGTTAATGAGTCAAGCTGTAGTGTTTCAAAGGAGGGCAGCAGATAAGGTATAGGTTGAAGCTTTGAATGCATCTCTCCCAGCTGCTCATTGCTTCAGGTCAAGGACCCCAAAGATACACCCTGTTTCGGGCCAAGAAGTCTCAGCAGAGCAAGTCTTCTTCCCAGACTTCCCACAAGGCAGCGGATGGCACATGCCTAGCTGTTTGCACTGGCCATTTGCATCTTCTGACTTTTCTCCCAGTAGCAGCTGGAGTGAGAAATAAAGAATGCAGCCAACAGCCGTGAGGGATCTGCATGCTTACAGCAGCCTCATGTCTACTGCACTGCTCACTCCAGCAATTCAGAAGATAAGTTGGTACACCATCCATATGAGTTTGCCTTTAAAAATCATAAGTCAAAAAGAGTTAGAAGAGGGATGGTTTTTTTCCCTGATATCTAAACTTTGTTGACATTCAACGTTATCTTCACGATCACAATTTTATTTGTGATGGAAGCTGAGACTCTTATATCATCTCTTGACTGTAGGGCCTGGAGCTTTAAGCTGCAGTTTGAAAGGCATGTGGATGAGTTTCAAGAACAGGCAACAAAGATCCTCACAGTGAAATTAAACAGAAATCTCAGTAATTTACACGCAGGAGGGTTCAATCTTCAACTCTTGACTGTCTCTTGTCTGGAGTGCCAGTCCTCATAAAGGTGGATTCTATTTTTTTCCATCAAATGCTGTCTGATTGTTTCCAAAGTGTAGAAAATTTCCAAATCATGTCTGAGTTCACATTTGAATGAAATCTTTTCAAGCACGTTTTCTTGCTACCTGGTGTCTTAAAAATAAATAAATAAAAAATTAGGTACACAACCAGCTGAAGCCTATTGTCACTATTTTGCCTCTGATTAATGTAGGTCACACTTTTCTTCCTTGCAGCTATTAAGTATTTAGATCCATTTATACTTTAATCCCTTGTCTTTTTCCTGGTCCTTTGTTGCTGTGTTACATCCTCACAGTCAGAGTGCATTGAGATAAGTGATAGAAAAATGGGGAGAGGGAGTTAAGGCAGTAATCCAGCTTTGAAATAAAAAATTGGCCTGAGGTTAGTGCTTGAATATAAAGAGCTTACTGGAGGCAGAAGGGAGGCAAAAAAAGAGTGGCAGAAGAAACTGAGGCAATAGGACCTGAGCCAATAATAGTACTTATCTGGATGGTGTACTTGAATGCAGTCCTTGTGAGAAAGGGTTAATGAAAGCGCATTTCCCTGAGTGTCGAGTGCTGCCAAGGCTAAGAATGAAGGAGGTTTGCTGAAGGCTATGATAGGGTTGCTAGGATGTAGGTAGGAAAGTAGTTTAGCTGGTGCTGGAGCTACGCTGCATGGTGGGCTGCTGTGTTCAGGGAGGGCTTCACATGGTCACAAGGAGGAATCAGAGAGGTCCATAGCTGCTGAGATGGGAAGGGTTCATATTGCGCTTACCACCTTCCCCTATACACCTCTGTCCAGGTAGAGGAGCACTGCACCTGTGAAATACCTTCACTTTGTTCACAAATCTTTGCCCCCGAGATTTAGAGTGTGTTCTGGGCTTGAACTTTTTTGAAAACTGTATTTCCTTTGGAGGTGGGAAGGAAATTTCATAGACACCAGCAACAATTCTGCTCGTAGCGAGGAAGCATGACTGACTGTTAACTATCAATATTTCTATTTTCTTCTTTATCTTAGAAGGTAACAGCAACCTTCCCTCCAGTTAAATTAGAGGAAACTGGCTGGAGAGAGCTCAGGTAAAGCCAGTGGAGATATTCTTATATTCACTAAAAGAAGTTTACACAAAAATACAATTACTGGTCTCCTCTGTCAATAACTGGGCACGCTGACTCCATAATGCCCTAGGTTACACTTCTAATTCTTTGCTATTTTAAAGCTAAAATCAATTTTCCTATGAAATTTTGAAAATAAAATACAGTTTTAAGGAGACATTTTGGACCCCATGTGCTCTGTGTCACAACAGATATAAACTGGGTTTCACTGCAAATGCTAGGCACCAATATAGGTTAGGGGTGGACCTCCTGGGAAGTAGTTCTGAGGAAAAGGATCTGGGGGTCCTGGTAGATAGTAAATTATTCATGAGTCAGCAATGTGCCCTTGTCACCAGAAAAGCCAACGGAATCCTGGGCTGCATAGGGAAGAGTGTGGCCAGTAGGTCGAGGGAGGTGATTCTCCCCTTCTACTGTGCACTGGTGAGGCCACATATGGAATCCTGTGTCCAGTTCTGGGATCCACAGTTCAAGAGAGACAGGGAACTGCTGGAGAGAGTCCAGCATAGGGCAACTAAGATGATTGAGGGATTGGAGCATCTCCCTTATGAGGAAATGCTGAGAGAGCTGGGACTCTTTAGCCTGGAGAAGAGAAGGCTGAGGGGAGACCTTATTATTGCTTACAAGTATCTAAAGGGTGGGTTGAAGGAGGATGGAGCCACACTCTTCTCGGTGGTTCCCAGTGACAGGACGAGGGACAATGGGCACAAGTTGGAACATAGGAAGTTCTGCTCAAATACATGGAAGAACTTCTTTACGGTTAGGGTGACAGAGCACTGGCACAGGCTGCCCAGGGAGGGTGTGGAGTCCCCTTCTCTGGAGATTTTCAAGACCCGCCTGTATGCAGTGGTGAGTAATGGGCTCTGGGCAATCCTGCTTTAGCAGGGGGGTTGGACTAGATGATCTCTAGAGGTCCCTTCCAACTCTGAAAATTCCATAATTCTGCAATTCCGTGATTCCGTGAAAGGAGAGCATCGTTGTTTCATTTACCCAGGTCTGGGCAAAAGGAATGACGTTTCTGCAGTCAGGTATAGGAGTCTGCCTGCCTCAGCTGTGCCCTACACTAAGATACAATAGTACACAGTGTGGTGCGGCTTTAGTTTTAATTCAAAATAAATATTTCCATAACCTACAAAATTCCTCTAATACACTTATCTGGGAGAACACAAAGATTAAAGAAATCCTGCTAATTCCTTTATCTTTCAGATACAGGGCTGAAAACAAAGACATCCAAACCTTGAGCCATTTAGAAGAGGAAGAAGCCAAAATCTATGCCAGAGGTTTGACTGCTGGGTTTACTCATGGCTTCAGGTAAGCTTCTTTCCCTGGATTGTTTAGCATTTCAGAGGCCCTCTGTGTTCCTCAAGGAGAGCTGTGGATTACAGACATAAAACCTTGCATAGCTTGCAGCCAGGGCAGAGCAGAGGGAGTACAAATAAGCTAATCCAGGGTGCCTTCCCATCCAGCATCCCGCCTCTGACCCTGGCCAGCACTATATGCTTCAGAGGAAGATGTAAGAACCTCACAGCAGGCAGATGCAGGATAATCAATCCTTTCAACCTTGTTCTCAAGCCCCATTAGATTTCATCCTGATCCCCAAATAGTTAGAGGTTGGATTAAGCCTTGAAGTATGGCATTTAATATACTCTAAAAATTGTTGTTATCATTAGCTCCCATGACTCTGGAAACTAACATTATCCATAGACAAATACATTTTCATTTTGAATCATCCTGTGTCCTTGGCCTACTATAGCAATGAGTACCTTGGCTTAAACACCTGTTTGCAAAAAGTATTTAATATTTCTTTTTATCTGTGGTGATTTCTCTGAGATTTTTTTTTCACTGCATGTCTCTTTTCCTGATATTAAGAAGTAAGAGGTAGGGATAAAGTAAGTATACACTGAAGATTACACATTCCTTCATCATATTATTGTACAAAAGGTCTCAGGGGATGAATTCTTTCAGCAGCTTAAGCATTGGTTTGGCAGCCTGTTTCTAGCCCTACTCAAAAACAGAGAGACAGGCTTTGCACCTCTCCCAAAGTAAACCCTAATCCACACCTTAGTCCAAATTGCTGACCTTGGCTGACTTTTGTCCCAGCATTCCCAGTCATGGCTAGGATGTGCAAGTTCTCATAGGAGAACTATTTTGGCAGATAATTTATACCTTGGCAGCCCCTTTCCCACCCTACTCCAACTGGAGCAGTAGTTTTTGTCTCTCTCCCAACACTAACCCTCACCCTTTCACTCGCCCTTCTTGTCAGCACAGCCTTACCCAAGACCCTCAGGCATCCTGGAGGTGGAAAAGCTGTCAGTGCAGAAGGCATTTGCAACCTCCCTGTTCGTTTGGCATCCCTTTTTCTGCCTAGCTCCATCTGTAGCTTTTTTATTGTTGTCATTTTTAACCCTAACCCTAGTCATTAGCCTTGTCTAATGCTCTTTCCTAGGATGTTTTCTTAATATTTTGCTTTAACAGGATTTTTTTATTTTTTTTCCTCCCTGTTGCATCTCATAACCCCATTTAACTTGTAAAGTATCTCTAAGGAAATTTTTAGAGCCTATGAAGAGATGTTATGCATAGCATTTCAGCCAGGTGTGGAGTGCTTACGTAGAATTGCTCAAATATTTTCCAGCATTTCATTTCTAATTAATTTTGGTTCTCTGCTGTCATTTGTACACTTATTGAATCCACATGAATATACCTACAGTGATGTTCTGGACTACTTCATTGTGTCACCTGCATTACAACTTTGTACCACCTGCAGTGCAGCATCCTCTCCCATGCCCTCATTACCATTCCTCCTCCCTGCTCTCTCTGTCCTTTCTTCTCCTCCTCCTTACAACATTACGGCCTCTTTCTCTTTCCTGCAGCATCCTCTGTCCTTCTCTGTTCTCCTGCTTGGTGGCCCTTGCTGAGACAGAGGCTGAGGGCCACCTGAGGGACCCACCTGTGTATTTGTGTGTGGTGGGCAAGAGAAGGCACAGGAGGACCTGCGTGCATGAACTGGCAGAGCCCCACGCTGTGAGCCAGGGAGAAGGAGGCGAGCAGGGGAGGTGTTGCCCTGCTGTGGGACACAGCCTCTCCCATGGTGGGACAGGGGCAATTGCTCCTCACAACCACGGTGGCATTCTGTGCCAGAGGCGCTGGGCATATGCTTGCTGCTATGGGGGTGCACCATGCAGCAATGAGGGGCCTCTGCAGTTTTGGGGCACAGATCACGGGATGGATGTGAAGAAAAGGGTTATTTTCTTGGTAAAGAAATAATTGCCCACCTCCATTTAGATTCCTTTGCAAGCAATTTTTTTCTCCTTTCCAATGTCACATGTCCTTGGTGTTTCAGCACTGGAATTTGATTACGTGGGCCAGTCATCTGATTGCCTAAGGTCTTCCTGAATGTCATCATAATAGTTCGTACTATTGACCCACCTAAAAACTTGTGTCTGGTGCCATTTTTGCTATTTCGGTTCCATCCCTTTCTAGATCATTCATAAACACAGGCAAATTAAACAGTGCAGGATCCAGGGTGGAGCCTTGAGGCATATGACGTTTGCCAGGGTGAAAATAGGCCATTTGATTCTTCACTTTTTGCTTCTTTTCTCTTTGTTAAAGTTTCATCCAGGAAATACTTTACCCATCTCCCTTATGCTGTCTTAATTCCTAGAGTTTCTTTTTTCTGCAATGTTTGCGCAAAAGCATTTTGGCAGTCTGAGTAAGTCATGGCTTTCCTTTGACATGGCCAGAGAATTGTGAGAGATTAGTGAAACAGTTCTGTTTTCTGTCAGTATAATTTTAAACATCCTGTTACTATTTTCTTCCCATTCTTAATGCTACTTTCAAGGAAGAATGGCTAAAACATTCCAACCAGAGGTAGCTCTGCAGACTGCAAAAACCCATTTCTATTACCGTGCTGATCACACCACCGCTCAGCGCTATCAGGGTTTTAAATGAGGACATCAGTAGTAATTGGAAGAGCATGAGAAAGGGCAGATTTCAAGAGCTTAGGGCTTGATTTTCCAAACAGATCAGTGCTCATACCTGGGACTAGAATTTTGCAGACCTAACACAGTGGGAACTGAACTGTTTTGGAAACCTGACCCAGGGCTGTGCCTTGGTACCTCTTAACAAGCTGGTGAGTCTTCATGGCACAGTGCAGCTCTCTGCAGATAACAGCTCATCTTCCAGAGATCCAGTAGACTTTTCAGTGCCCAGCAAATTAACCCTGCTACAGCAAAGCAGCTTCACAGCTATTCTCCTTCCAGTCTGGGAGATAATTAGAGTAGAATTAACTTGATGGTCTTTGCCCTGTGCGCAGCTGCATGAAGCAGATGAGTTTATGCTTTGTGCCCATCACTACTGTTTGGAAGCTCATAGAAAGTGCTTTGGGGAGTGTATAGGCTCACCCCCAATCTCAGACAATGAGGAGACTTCTTACTGCAACCACTTCTGCATGGGATGAACCCCCAAACCTATGGAGGCTTCCCTTCTCAGCCAGGGGACATACTGAGGAGGTGGTGGATGCCATTGCCTCAGGCACTCATCTAAATCCCCCTCTGACTCTCACAGCTTCTTCAGGACTGTGAGACCTCTAGATCAGGCTGTTCATCCTACTTCTCCCAGTGAAGTGTGGCTTGTCCAGTGGGATATGTGTTTCATTGCAGCTGGTTCTTCAGGCTGTCATGACTAATAAAGTAGCCCTTGGTTGGCTGCACACGTGGATCCCTGATATTCTGCTACTGCGTAACTCTGTTGACAAGAAATGGATGCTGCATTTGATGACCTAGCCTACTCAATGGACACAGTTCCCGGAAGAAAAGAATACAAAACAAAATGCGAACCACCTGCGAAATGCTATTCCATGTAATCTCAACTGGCTTGTCCTGCTGCTAAGAGGAGCCATGCGGCTGTTACAGAGACATGCAGGAAAACGGTGTTATTAGGGGCATCAGGTATTTGTTCAGGAGGCAGTGGGATGCAGCCATTCCTTGGGCACTGCAGATGTATTTACAGTATTAAAAGGTCAAACAATCTTTCTATTTCCCTGTTTGCTTCAGAGAGTTTTGTTGAACATTCTCATTATTCGTTGTGGTATTTCTTTGATTTAAGAGGATTTCTCTACACGACCATAGTTATTAGAATGCAGTGTGTGTGCAGTGAATGTGTTATTACTATAACAAGCTTCTCCTTGTAGTAGATATTTATTCTGAGTGCAAAGCTTTTAGTTCAGTTGTGCATGTGGCAATGAAGACAAGATGGGGCAGGTAATTTGGGAAAAAGATGGAGTGGAACGGGAAGAAGACAAAATTAACAGTTTAGAGCGGTGACTTCTGTCCCTGTCTTTGTTATCGGCTCTGTGCCAACTATTACCTTACTTTCCTGACCTTTTTTGGATGGCGAGCTTTGTACAACAGCATGAAGACCCTGAGGATGGGAGCACATTTTTCCTCCTCGTGCAATTCCCCCCTAATTGCAGGCAAGGCTTTTGGCCCTGTTAACCTTTAGGTGAATTGCAGAAAGCCTCCGAATCCCTAGGCAGTTAATAATCAGGAGTCCTTCCTGATCCTCCTCCAGGACTTGCTTGCTGTTCCTTGTCCACAACACCCCTTCAGTGTCAGAGAAGGGAAAGGGGCAGCAGAAAAGGGATGGCTGGACTGGGGGGACAGCTAAACACAGCACGTAAACTCCAGCTTAGAGAGAGGAGGCAGAGGCAACAAGGACTTTCTGTAGGTTTGGGAACAGTAGGAACATTGGTGTTATCAGGGAGAGATAATTAAAGGTATTATAAGGAGGCCAGGGAGTCACAGGCATTATGTCATGATTTCCACTCTGTATTTTAAAAGCCGCAGCATACGGACCTAGATAAGGGTGATTACTTCCAAGAAGAAGTAACCCAAGAGTCTGCTAAACATCATCTATTAGGATAACATATACCTAGGAGTCTTAAGAGAGTTGGCTCAGGAAACATCTGGTTTTAATGAACCTGAGAGTGCTGGCAATATTACAGATGTCTGCAAAGGTCTTAGGTCTTGCCAGTACTTCAGAGGGGTGTGGGAAGTGGATAAGATAATTATAAGCTGAGCCACCTGAAGTCAATATCTGGCAAAATAATGCACAGGGAAATATGAGATTCAGTTGCTAGCTATAAATATAATTAATATCAGGCAACATAGTTTTCAAGGAGGCAGAGCCTGTTAAACGGAACAGCTTTCATTTTGTATGTGATTACAAATTTAGTTGTCGACAGAGACTGCAGAGAGATAATATGCTTTTTCAATGTGTTCAACATGCGCCAGTGCAATATGTTGACTTGAGTCAAAAGATGGAGGGAATGCTGACTGATGGGAGTGAAGTTTTTATAAAATAGTCTGTGTCTGGTGTTATTTCAGTTTCTCTATCGGTGATACGGAAATAAATATAAATTGCTGCTGATAAAATCTGAGGATGACACACAAACTGATGGAGTAGCCAATAATGATGGGGACAGTGGTTACACAGAGAGATAGGATGGTGCAGTCCACAGTGCCCATTTCAGTAAAATGCTTTTTAATGTTGCCAAATGCCAAGTCATTCACCTGGATTGCAGGAATAAGAAACTCTTTTGATCTGGTCAGCTCTCATTCACGGCAGCGCTAACACAGATATTTTTTCTTTTTTCTGTTGTTTTGTTGTTGGTTTTTTTTCTTTTGAAATATCTGTTGCATAAGGGTAATATGTTTGGATCTTCTCACTGACTGTTTTGCCAATGGTTTTTGCCAGCACAGGCTGTTTTTAGCTGGTTGCGTATGTTAGTGTTAGTCTCTTACAGGTGAGGGTGACAGTGTTGTACCAATAATGAGTGAATCAGACTCTGGGGGGGTATGGGTGACTGTTGAGACCTATTCTACGCTTGGCACGTGTCACTCTGCTACTGATGATACTCTTCTCTTTGTGAGCTTTTTCTGCCGAGGGGCAAGTTGATTAAAGATGCTTATATCTTCCCCGAGCTTGGTGTTGCGCTTGTGACTAAAGATTCATGTGTTGGCTGATAAATTACACATAGTCAAATGTGCATTTAAAGTTACCTGAAATACTTTCTTGGATAACTGTCCTTCCAAGTTCATTATTTGGGCATGCTCTTACCATCTGTCCACACCACGAGCCCAGCAGCTGGGTCTTCGTTAAAAGACTCTCAAGAGTCAGTCTTCATGCTGCGAGATTCAAAGGGTGATCAGCATCTCATACGGTCTTGGTTAGAGTAGGGAGACAAAGTCATAGTAGCAGAATTTCTCCAGCTGGTGCTTGCTCTATAGCATCAAAGACTTACATTTCTATAGAACAATGTAAAGACAATAGAAAAGGAGTCTATTTCCAGTTAAATATTAGGAATATCTTGATTTCATCCAGGATCTCAAGTGAAAGTCAAAAAACTTAAGGGAGACGTTGCACATATGAAGATGTATCCATTGATAGATGTTCTATTTTAGTAGCTTTTTTTGCCCCTCAAAACCAAAAACCCATCACTTACACTAATGTAAAGCCACAAAGTTTTGTGGAATCTTTTACGGTCATAGATTTTGAGGACATTGTCTCCACATCTCTTTTCACAGGTGACTGCACCAGGCAAACGTCAACTAGGGTGCTGGGTTCAAGTTCTGTCTTGCAGGACTGGGCAGTGTTCCTCCATCACTTCAAGGTGCTTCTCTATACACTCATCACTCCCACTGAACATGTTGACAAAGCTCCAGCCACTAAGCTCGTAAGAGCTGATGAGATCACAACCTAGGAAAACAGTTAAATTTATTAAGATAGGGACTGGAGAATTAAACTGATGTTTCAAATTTCTTTCTCTTGTCATTAACCCTGACAAATCAATGGGTTTAAATGTCTTTTTCTAACGTATAAATGCTGAGCAGACTTTGATAACAACCCAATGTGAACTATTACGTCTTTCTTTCCAGGAGAGTGCTTCATGATACATACTGAGTTATACATACCATAGTCGTTAGAATTATTTTTTCCCCTGTGATGGTCTCATATTGAAGGGAATTAGAGACTGTTAATTGTACTAATTATGTATATTTCAGAACTTATTTGGTGGATTATGTACTGCCTCTTACTTCTGAGTAATCAATGATACAGATAAATCTGCATTTGGATTTTTTTTGACGGTCTGAACCAGCAGCCTGAGAAGGACTAAGAGGATCCTCCCTTTGCTAAGAGTGAAGGAGGGACTTTGTGTTCCCTCCTATGTTTCTACAGAGAGAGCAGTGACTCAGGACTCTATGGCAGAGATCGTGCCTAAGCCTGGCTGTCCTCTTGCTGCAGTAGAAGTGAAAGCAGTGGTGTAAAATCACTTTCTGTGGTGCTAGTGACAAAGGGGTTAAGGTCCCTCTGTCTAAAAGTCCTCAGCCTATGGCTGTTGGGTCAGGTCTATTTACAGGAGAACTGATGAGTATGACAAGAACCAGGAGGGAAACATGAACCTGCTTCACGTGGTGATGTGGCAAAAAAATAGATCCCTCCAGAGACCTGGACCTGAACTGCCATCCCAAGGTTAGGGGGACTCTGCTCTGCCGTTCCCTTCACCATCCTGTGGGAAAGCAACAGGTACACGTCTCCTTTAGCAAGAAGGACCTCACAGGGCAGAAGTCCTTCCAGGCTCTCACTTCTCCTTCCAGTTGTTTGTAGCAGATGTCAAACAAATTGCATCTGACCATCAGCAAAGCACCTGGCAGACTTCCCACACTCTGCCCCTTCCCTCTGTAGCTGCTGCTTGCAGGGAAGCTGAATGTCTTGTGGACGACTACCTCTGTCTTCTCCAGGCCTCGGGGTAAAACAGCCTGAGTTGTTGTTTGGGGCTCCTCTGAGGGGCCTCCTGGGCCAGCCTGGCCTTGGCCTGTCCAAACGCGCAACTCTCAGCAAACAGCAATGGAGCAGGAGTCACTGGGTCATTTCATCTTGCTGGGGGTCTTGTGCAGGCTGGGTTGGTGCCAGCATCTGTGCCTCCAGCAAGGCTACAGAGTAGGAAAGTGCATGGCGGCAGGACGTGAGGTTCGGGTGACAGGCACATGAGGAGTAATTTTCAAATTTGTTGTGGCCCCTTCTCTGAATTTGTTTTGGGGCTCACATTACCAGTGAGCTTCCTACACTGCTCCAGCACCTGAAACTACCCTTTACCCAGAAGTAAAGGATGGATTTGGCTTATCCTGCAGCATTGGCTTTTAGGTTGCCTCTCCATGTCAATGAAATCTCAACATCTGTAAATATTTTTGTCCTCCAGAGAAGGTATTGCCTGTGTTGCATTATCTATGAAAAATCTTTGTCCCCAAACCTTATTTGTGGCTCCATTAACCTAAAGAACTTGTCTGAACGCTCCATTTGCCTTTTAAATAAAGAACAAGTGATTGTTGAGAACTCACATCCCTATCATTTTGTGTTGCTTTCTTCATTATGAGAGGAACATAAGGGTCCCCGATCATTATTTCTGACTCTGTCATTAGCAAAGGTCTGGAAAGCGTGTTTTCACTCCATTAGCCTTCAGAGATAAAAAGAATGATTGCGTAAGTCGAGAATAATTATTTCAACCAGCTCCCCTCAATGTTTTGCTGTGGAACCGGCTGGGGCCTAAACACGGGCTGACAAATTAATTTCTATTATTTGTATTTTCTAGAAAAAACACCATGTTCAGGACTCATTTAGCAATACAAATAGCTTTATTTGTGGTTTTATACGCTTCTCTGGCCACTCACGACAAAAATCAGGAAGCTGATAGTTTCCCTCCTGCCAAGACTCCTGCAATTTACTCCTGGAGCAGTGTGTAAAACAGAGAATCCTAGATTTGTCATAGTACTTTTATTTCTCAGAGGTGTGTGGATATCTGTGTTAACCAGGACCTCTTCTCTAATGATACCCTTCTGTAATGATGTTGAAGTTCATGGTTACATGACTACACGATGGCGCATGGGTCAAAGGTTGGTCCAGGTGATCTGAACAAAGCCCTTTCCATGTTCAGAGCAATTTCTTCTTTGCTGTAAAGAAAGGATGGAATGACCCTACCTTTCTTCCTGTTGGAAGACCAAAATGCAGCCATTTTTCTTCTGGATACAACATTCATACTTGCCGGACCTCTGATGAGATCTGAAATTACTTAGTGAGACGTGCTTGCCACAAAATAGGGCTCATGCAGCATGGCTTCTTTCATAGTGTCTTCAAATAAGGCAGCACGAGTGTATTGGAACGGGAAGTGAGTCAGAGCTAGTGAGATGGGAGTCTGTCTGTCCCACCACTGTTCATTGTCAGCAAAGAAAAGCTGCTTCACAGCACCTTGAGTCAGCTCTTCCAACAGCAAAAGGAAGGCAACAGGCAATAAGATGATATGATAAATAATTCAGGGATATTAGCAGTCTTGGATAGAAAGTACTATAGAAGAAGTATTATTTCTTATTCTGACTGAAGATGCTCTTCAATTGCTGGAGATAGTAAAGGTAATTACAATGCAGCTGAGAGCCTGGAGTGAAACTGGGTTGAAGGAAACTACTTAGTCCCCTTTTCCAACTGAAATAGACTTCTAAACCCTTACTTTAAAATGACTAATGAGCCAATTGGCATGAAGGGGACCGTCTTCTGTAGATCTGTGCAGCTCCTTTCACAGCAACTTGTTCGACTGGAGATTTCGGTGGAGGCAGGAAAGATCACATTCTCATCAGTGAAAAGTTGTGAGTTGTTTCTTTTGCGGGCATTTTTAACAGGTGTATGTTTGGTGAATGAGAGGTGGATTACAGCTTGGCAACATAGGTATCCTGCGCACAAAGGGCGTTCAATAAGAGACAGAGGTGATGAGCGCAGAAAAGAAAGCCTAGGTGATACGGTGAATCATGATATTGTGCCAGAATTTTATGTTAATTGCACACCTTGTTTTCCTCACCTCTGAGTGTGCTAGTTCCTAGGAGAGGAAAGAGTTCAAAAGCTTGACTCCAGCAAGCCCACAGAAAGCCTGCAGTCATTCACACTTAACTATTAACCCAAACCATAAGCTGAAAGACAAAGAAAGATGTCCTCTATCTGACAGTGCTGTAAAGCAATGATCACGGTCCCTATCTCCTCTGGACAATCTTCACAAAAACCCGACAAGAGCATCTAAGATAGAAGAGGCCTCTGACCAGCAGGGTCAAAAGGACAGCGTCAATCCTGAGACAAAGGGATTCATCTTAGCCTTGAGACTGACCTGAACTTTAAAGGATCTGAGCCCAGGCGTGCAAAGAATAAGAATTGGTACATGTCACAGTAGCTTGTAAAAGCAGGCACTGTAGAAGCAGACATGACTGTCACTTCTGCTGGAGGATTCATGGTAGAGGCAAAGACCTCATCAAAATAGCCCAGAGAAGCTATGGGGTATGCCTAGGGAGCTGTGAGATATGGCCCTAACCTACAAACCTACATGAGACAGGGCCTCATCCCGCTCCAGAACTGTATCAGTGACAGATCAGCTGAGGAAGTGTTTTGAAGCGTTTGGATGATAAGCACCCGGAGCTTCTGATAGACATCAAGGCTAGAATTATCACAGAATAAAGCAAAGTGGAAGTAAAGGTGCAAGATGAGATAAGGAACATCACGCTAAGGGCTTCTACAAGGTCAGACTGCACTATTCAGTGGTCTCTTTTGGCTTGGATTCCACATGTCTGTAGAGGATAGAGCAGGCTTTTCCACACTCTGGTTTGCTCCGCTCCAACAAAATGTTTCAAGCTAAATTTGGAGATGATATTTTGCTATAGGAGTCCACCCACAAGTCCCAGAACCATGCGGAGATCCTTTGGGCTTTGACATTGACCCACACATTCTCATCTTCAATTGTTGCAGGACACGTCCGTATGAGCTTCCTCTGCTGGGAGATTCACATCCTGGGTTGCTGAAACAGCCTTGCTGAAATGTGGCTGCATTGTAATTAATAAAAACACTAATGGAGTCTTCATTGCATTATTAGGACATTTTGAAATTTACTCTGGGAAACCTTTCAACTCCATTAAATCCACCTTTGTCACAAGATGAAGTGCTGTTCATAATAGGCTCATTAACATTCAGACTGCAGTGCAGCCCCATCCATTAACAGCTGGCAGGCAGGAGTTTCCAAAAAGACCCCAAGAAGCATTTCTCTAACCAGGGGCTGGCTTCCTCAATGTGTCTGCTAGTCCTGCCTTGGATGTTTCATGACAGGGAGCCTTTCTGCTCATTTCCCCATGCCATTTAAATGTACTGCCAAGACCAGCTGTAATCAGTTAGGGATCGGGAAAAATCTGCCAGGAGTTGCCACCCTGCTGCTAGGGTGTTTATTTGACTCAAAAGCCGCCATGAGCAGAAGACGCCAGCCCCATGCAACGGCCATGGGCATTTTCCTCCTCTCTCCTGCTCGGCTGACTTTCATTTAGAGCCAAAGTGTCAGCTGCTCTGATTAAGCGTGTTAGAGCTGGGCGCGATGATTAACAGTGAATGATAACAATGGCATTTCAGTGGTGGCTAATAGGCTTCCAAACTTAATCTCTTGAGCTCTCACGGAGATAAAGAATAGATAATTCTTCCAGCGACAATGATTACACAATAAAGTTTGTATTTGCTCCATGCTGATGAGCTATGAAGCCTGGTTTCACCCAGCAGCTCTTTAGAAGCCCCAAGGCTGGGGCGTTGCCAACTCAGGGTTTTACTCTACCTTCAATGTCTTGCAGGTCTGTCTCCTGGAGCTGGGTGATTACAAGGAATGAATGCCTTTGTTCTTTCTTTCTTTCTAAAAAAACCCCCAATCTCCAGCCAACTACTCATAGGGAAATACAGACTAAGGGAAATTGAAATTGTCCCTAAGTAATCTACTGGAGTTTACAACTTTTGGACAAAACTCACGACTTTGGGGCACCATTTATTGATTTGAGTGCTGAGAATTGTCAGTTCTGGGTCTGGCACATCTGCAGCAGGGGAGAGTGCTATAAAATTGTCAATGGGCTATGAGGCTCAGCAGCGAAGCTAGACCGGGCTCTAAGGATGGCTTTCTAAGCACCGAGAGCAGCTTTTCTGAATGGGATGAAAGCGTGTCAGTGACTGGGATAAATGAGAAACTTGACCTGAAAATCTGAGGCTTGAAGGTGTCGCATTTTAGCAGCCTGAATGCCGGAACGCTGGGACTTACCAGTCCGGCCAAGCAGAGATTCAATGAGTAGCTAAGCATCAGTGAAACGTGCATTAGTCTTCACTGGAAGGGATCCATGGACCAAAGCAGACTGGGTTCAAGAGAGCAAAGCTCCTGTGGAACTCGTAAATGAAACATGGGCAGCCTGCTTTTTTTCAGGATAGTGCCTGCTATGAGAGGAACCCTCATCTCCTCAGACCTGTCCATCATCCCATGGCACAGACAGCAGTAACCTGTGGGGAAGGCGCTGCATCGCTGGAATCAGTGGGTGTCCCACGGCTCTGTGTTTCAGGAGTTACCGTTTGCTTCTTGAATTCTTGCAAAAGAAAAACTGTTCCTTTTTTATCTCAACTCAAGTCCTGCCTTTTTGCTCCTGAGCTGCCCAGCAGGAGGGTCAGCCCTTCCAAAGATGTTTCTCACATCCTTCTTGACCAGCCCTAAATACAAAGTCTAGAACAAGAACCGTACAGCGCTAGTGGCTCATTCAGCAAGAAAACCCTAGTTTTGGGGACAGGCAGGACAAGAAAGCAGAGTATACATCCCACTGCTAGAGCATAATGTGATCTAGTGGTCAAACAGTAAGACATTATAGTTAGGTTTTACAGCTGCTAAATGCGTTAGTCCTTAAACATCTAATGGGATTTTAAGCCTTGATTCTTTTGAAACATCAGGCTTCAGAGGAGAGCTATCTTCTTATAACATCTAGCATCGTGTCTTCAGGCTTTGGGACATTATTAAAAAAAAAAGTCAAAGCAGAGTTCATCCCTGATATATTGAGCCTCATTCAGTCTGGATTTTTGCATTTTCTCCTGCACAGAATTCCTGCTCCTTTCCGCTCTGCCTCTGGTATCCCAGCTGTTCAAGTTTCCTTGGCTCAGGCTTTAGGAAATGAAGCCAAGAAGCAGATTTCAGCGAAACCAAGAGAATTTGCAATTAGCTCCACCTTTTTCAGAGAAAATATTGTATCTGTGTCTCGAAGTATGCTTTGTTGTAGCAGCATGGCACAGTTCCTGTAATCATGTCTTATCAGTTTGTAGAGCCCGTATCTTTATAGGAACTATATCCCTACAGATCTCCTATGGAGGAAACAAAAGATGCTCATTATATTCACAGCTGGGCTGTCCTGAACCTCTCTTTGAAAATCAAAGCAGCTCAATTATTCTTTTTATTCTTCATTTTTACCCATTTCTGCATTGCTGGTTTTATGTGGGGTACAAGATGGCCACCCAAATACAGGTCAAGGTCCGTATTTACTTGAGGTCTGTTTCTAATAAAATATTGAACCATTTCACCAGGTTTTGGCATCCTGCTATTTCCCTTTGAAGAAAGATTTATTGTTTCTTCCAGCTGCATCTGTCCTCTTATTACCTTGCGTGTGTCATACCCCGAGTGGCTTTAACTCACTAAGGTAGCAGAAAACCACCCCAGAAAATAGGATCATATCCTGCCAGGCTAATGACTCACGTAGTTCACTGGAGTGTTTGGTTAGCAACAAGAATAGGCTCAAGGGAAAAGATAGGCCCTGAGGACCAGGAGAAGGGAGGAGGTAAAGACAGACAAGGGGGCATGGAAGAAGGTCCCTTCCTTTCAGCAGAAACAGCTATGTTGCCTCAGCTGACCATGTACCAAGACTTGTTTTCACCCATGGTGGAGGAAGTTCAGCAGCCCCTTCTGGATACATGGTTCATTTTTTTAAGTGGAAAAGCTATTTTCTTCATTTCTGACATGCTATTAGAGACAAACAGCAGCCCTCCCTGCAAGCCCTTCTTCTCTCATTCACCCTCCTTCCCTTTGCACACTCACAGGCTGTTTCTGTTCACAGGTGGCATCTGAGAGAGGCTCTGAGGTCTGCGTTTAGGGCCAGCTTAGCACATATGACTGGACAGACTTTTCTTCATTCTAATCAACCTGCAACTCTTTTTTGTATAACTAGGGAGGCAAAACCCCTCTACCTTGATAAAGCTCTGCTTCCTGCACTTTGTCCTCCAAGGTTTAAATTTATCATGTGTACTTTGTTTCTGCTCAGGCTTCTCCTCAACACTGCACGTTGTCTATTACTGTGTATAAAAATGATGTGTGTTGACACAGGACTGAGTGGGCACTTTGTATTATCAGCTCCAGCGTTTGCCTGTGTCCTTTATTTCAAGCAACAAAAGCGTATTTCACAGCAAGGTGGTTTCTTGAAAGGTTTTCCGCTCATGATTTGTCTAAAAAGAGATGCTGCTAGAGAAGGCAGAAAGCTGGGCTTCTTCAACCCATTCAGCAAAGTTACTGAAGAAATTGCTTAAGGACTGGTGGCTGCTGCCATGGACGTGGCTTCACATTGTCCTTGAAGGGCTCCTGGCCCCATTGGTCAACAGGATGGGGAACGACCCCTTTTTGGGGACTGACTGGGTGCCTATTGCAGCGTGAGGGCTGCTGGGAGCCGGGGCAGCAAGCTGCAGCGCTTTGTCCAAGCTCTCTGAGACCACCAACAGCCTCCGGCCTGTCCTGCCCTGCCTGCAGCCAACCAGTGCCCACCAGCCTTGCTGGTCCTCACCAGCTCACGTCAGTCCGCCCTAGGCGGGGATGAGCTTGCTGTGCACCGTTCTCCCTTCTGCAGCAGCAGGTTCTTTCCACTGCTGCTGGCTGAACTGTTTTTAATTATCCTCTTTGGACTTTTGTGCACAATAATCAACAGCTAATTGCAAACAATCAGACAAATTGGTGTTCTTGGGAAGGAGAGAAGAGTGACAGAGAGGAGCAGGGACTAAAGCAGGAGCTGACTCCAGTGATGGGCACGGCTGATGGCACGCAGCTGTTGGGAGTTAGAGGAGGCTTGACAGAAGAGGGGCTGCAGCGAAAGCCAAAGCATGTCTTCTATCCTCTGTCCCTGAAGCATCTTCACTTTGCAACTCGCTTCTGCAACACCACCTCCACTGTAAGACAACACAGCTTGGTTTTGCAGGCAATATCGTTAGATCCCACCAGTCTGTGGGGAAAACGCCTCACTGGAGGATGACAAATTAAAAGGCTGAAAAAGCAGCGGAGATGCTGCTGCTTTTCCTGGAGTCACCCAGGTATTCCCAAGTGTCTCGGAGGAGACCTGTCAGGCTGGAGGTGAGCTCCAGGGAGGTGAAGGCCCCAAAGACGTGGCCCAGGGACGTGGTACAATGCCAGCTGCAGTGAGGTCTTTCCATCAGGATCAGACAAGGAAGGGAAGCACCTCATGGGGAAGGACCTCACGAGCCTAAGGCTGGTGTTTGACTCCCAGTGCACAAGGGCTGGCACGTTTTGACTTATGCCCCATTTATTTGCAGTTTGACACTATTAGCAATGCGAGAGAATTAAGAGGTGGTGTCCACATTTTATTATTTTCTGGTTGTAGTATTCTTGGGTGTGGTTGGTTTGGTCTCTTTTTAGTGAGAGAGTGCCATCTTTTTCTAAAATCATTATTATTTTCCAACGGTGCTTGCTCCATACCCTGAAGGCTCACGGGGGGGCGGGGATGGAGCTGTTGTTAACATCTCCCCACCACCGCCTCAGCCCCCACCTCACGCGTATTCGCCGCGGGCCCGGGCCGTTTCGGCAGGCAACTCCCGGCCGCGGGGATGCCGGCGCCGGGCTCGGGC
>NW_009647419.1:4505153-4550048 GCF_000708025.1 Charadrius vociferus | reverse complement strand
TGGCCGTGCCGGGCCGAGCCGGGTCGGGCCGGGCCTGGCCGTGCCGTGCCGGGCCGGGCCGAGCCTAGGCGTGCCCCGGGACTCATCCCAGTCCATGACTAGGATCCCATTTTCCAGGCCCTGCTGCAGGCCCTCTGCAAATTACGCCACTGCCGTGTGCCCTTGTGGTGTTTTCCCGGGGTCTAAAATATTAATTACGGGGGGGGGGTTGGGGTGGGGAAGAGCGCCCTTTTACAAGGCAGCACTATATTAAACTTACAACGCTGTAAATCGGCACCGTAAAACTGTAACTCAAGGGCCGGGTGTTAGACAAACCTGACGCACTGCTGAGGGAACGGCAGAGAGCTTAACAAACTGCATCATATACAAGTTCCTGCAATGTACATAAAACTTACTGTTTTGTACCCCTATTAGTTGGTTTTTACAATATTTTCAGGGACAAAAAAAAAAAAAAGAAAATAAAAATGGCAAAGCAATACAAACAAGAGAATCAATTCAGAAAAATAAAAGTCGGCGTGAGCTTGCATCCAAGAAGTGAGTGACGGTTCAGGCTTTTTTATTTATTTGCTTGCTTACGTGAGGTGGTTTGAGAAAGCTGCCTTAATTTTAAAATATTTTCCTTCCCGTTTTTCTTTCATTTCTTTGCTTCCCGCATGCAAGTCAGGACCACGGGCACTGCTATATAACGATGGCATGGTAAAATTGGTTATTCTTTAATACATTTACAGTCTGATCTCCAGATTTCTAACCCTCTAAAGAAAATCATCCAGTTTGACCCCTACTGCTTTTTGATGTTTGCAGATGATCTCAATGGGCTTATTCTCCCCATCTTACCACCCCAGTGGAAAAAAATACTCTCTGGGTTTGTCCATTTTGTTTTGACCTTCAAAGGCTGAAGTCCTGCCTTTCTCCTCCTCACTAGAGGAACCCTGGCAAGAACTTTTGCAACCGTAAATAGTCGTGTCATTATAAAGCAATAACATGAGCTGTAGCTCCCCCACCCCAGGAGAGGCAGGCAAGGGTATGCCCCTTCTTGTTAGTCTCCTTTTGTGTGTGAGGGGACGGAGAGCTGCACTTCATTTTAAAGTTTCATGCGACATCACAAATCAGGTCCTCTGGCAAAGAAGGGAAGCAACCGCCAAATATGCTGAAGTGAGTAACTACCCATAGTGAAGAAAACCCTTTAATGTGAGCACGGTGTAGGTAATGCAGTATTTATTTACCGCAAAGAAACTGTAAAGAGCACAGCATTGATTTCTTCAGTTTTATTTTTCAGGTCGCTTTTGTGGGGCTCGGTCTGCTGGGAGGATTTTCTGAGAAGCACCTGGATAGCTGATAGCTGGATAGCTTCAGCACTGACCCCCCGACCCCAGCGAGGTTTGCCGTTCGCAGTATTCCTGGAATGACACAGGGGGTCTGGCTGGAGTCAGGCCAGGACATTAGATGAAACTGCTTTTGTGGCACTTCTGCTTTTGATGACTAGAGGACAGATTTCCCGCTGTACCTCTCTGCAGCGTTTGACTCTGGTGACCGTGAACCCCTGCTGGCCCCTGCTGAGGAGGTGGGTTGCAATGTGGTGGACATACATTGTTAGTAGAGATGTGAACATGCACCCCTACTGCTAATGCCTGGCTGTGGTGCTGTCCCAAAAGGACCTATGCTTTTCCCTTTTTTGCTGCCCCAATTGAGCACAAAGTCATCAGGGTGTGGGAGACACTGCTACAGCCCAGAACACTTCAAGAGCTCAAGCTGGTTGTGTCATCCTCTCCTCTCACGTTTTAAGAGAATACGTAGTCAAGTTCAAAGTCTCAGTCTTTGAAAGCCTTAGTAGCCTGGATCAAAGTATCTAAAAAAGTGACCTTATCAGCACCATCTGAATTATAGGAGGGTCTTGCCATTTCCTACTGCAGCAAATAGTAAGATGGGGAAGAGGTGGCTCTCTGATATCCTCCTCCAGTTGTTTAAGCATTGGTCAGTGTCTGTCTGAGGTGTGGAAAAAATTCTCCTCACCTGGGATGGTTAGCACTGGTCCTACAGAGGTGCCCAGTGTCTGTAGATTGCCTTGCACTTGACACAAGCGGGCAATGTTCACTGCCTCTGGAACATATGTTCCTCCTGACTAGAGCAAGGAGCACAGTGTTTCAGCAACAGCATCGGGACTGGCCTTCACGGGTTTCCGCCTTCCCATCCCACCCGTTGGCCTCAAAGCGATGGCAGGACAGTAGGGTTATCGGTGCAGTGTATAATCTCTCTCCCCCAGTCTTTTTATGCACACAGGCACACACATGCCCAACATACGTAATGCTTATCTTTAATTTTGTGTACATTTAAGCCATACATTTTCTAAAGAGGGCTAAAAATGTCAAGTGACTTCAGAATAAAGAGGTGAAAAGAAGCATTCTGAGACACTCACAGGGCTGGTAGTACTAACAAGAGAGACAATTCCTGGCTTGCTTTGGTACTAAAGCTAATTGCAGGCATCCTGGGTTTAAAGACCTTGTGTTATTGATGGGGGTGTGTTAGCAACAGGAGGGATTGACTCTAACATTAAACTGGAATTTAGCATGTACAGTAGGTTGTCAAGAGAAAGAAATAAGAACAAAGGAGACTGTTATTATCTTTTATTATTATCTTTTAATTCCCCCCATTTTCCTTCTGCATGCTCCCTCTCTCAGCCCTCTCTCTTTCAATAATTACAATAATCAACTTACAATGATAACAGAAATAATCTCCTGCAAGATAGCTAAACAAACCACATGTTATCTGTACTGAACTGTGCTCACTTACAGTAGGTATATCACTTATGGAAAAGCCAATAAAATTTTAATTAAAAAAGCATGTAGGCTGTCAGTTAAGATGCAGAAAGGGTGTGCAAACACATGCAAAGAGGTCCATAAATTGCTTGGTATTTGATAAAACAGGTAGGAGGGCCAACCCACCCCAAACAAAACAAAACCAAACTAAACCCTCCAGCTTTGAGGAGCTCTATTTATGTTGCTCTATACAGAGCACTAATTGCCTGGGAATTCAAAAGCAGGGGGAGTGGAGAATCCTCCCTTGAGTAGCAATCACATCCACCCACCTCCACCAGTGCTGGGAGCAAGCGCACAAAAGTTAATTAAAGATTTCGCATCTCCCCACCACAGCGCTGGATTGATAGCTCTGGATCCTGAGATAAACTAAAGCCCTCCCACACTGTATTGCTAAAACGCCTTTCAACCTTGCCCTGGAGGCACCACCTCTAGGGATTAGATGTTTGGTTTCCCTGGTGCATTGGGGGCTCGGCCTCTCTGCCAGGACTAGAAGTCAGAGGTGATGAAACCCAACTGGTAGGTAGGTGCTTGTCTCACACAAGCAGGGGCTGTAGGTAATTACCTTGTCATGAGGCACAGTGGCTTGAGAGGACTCTGGGTTCTCCATGCTAGTTGTTTGTTCTAAGCATGGAAAGGGCGTATCACATAAAGGTTATTTGGCATAGAAATGACAAAAAGAAAGAATTTCTGCACTGGTACTGTGAAGGTGAAACAGTGCTTCAGCTGACCAAAGCAGAGGGTTTGCTGGAGCCAATTGCAATAAGAAGAGAGTCATCGACGTCATCGACACCTTCGACACGAGCTTGTCTCGTTCCCTGTAGTCTTTCTCTCTTGTGGTTCTGGTGTGAATCCTGGCATGGTCTGCTCGTGGCCTTCACACTCCTGTGGCAGGCCAGGAACAGTGCCTTCAGCTGCCGCTTTGAAGACAGAAGTGCATACCTTTCACCCAGACTTTTCTCCAAGCTCTGTTGCTGGAGGGCATCGCTGGAGGAAATTTCAGCAGAGATGGGCTGATCAGCACGGATCAACGGTTGTGCTTTGCACCGTTCTCCCTCAGTCAGTGAGCAACCGCCTGCTGGGACTGTAGTCTATCGCGGAGAAGACCTTTTGGATAACAGCATGATAAATGCCTCTGTGGTGTGAGGACATCCCAAGACGGCATCTGAAATTCCTTCCTCTTGGTTCAACCTTCAGCTTCAGCTGTAGTGGGCGGACATGCCTGGCGCAGGCTGCCCAAGAGAGCACTTTTATGTGGAGAGAAGTGAGGCCATGAGGTGGAAGGACTGATTTCCTCAGCGAGCACGTTGCTGTGGTATACCCGCTGTCGTAGGACACTGAGTTTTGAGGCTATTATAAATAGATTATGCTTACGTATTGCTCTTCACATTTACAGTGATCTGCAGACTGTACCTAATTACAGAACCACGGCGGCCTTGCAAGGCAGGGAAGTTAGGATCAGCCTCCTTGTAGACAAGAAATGGAGAGCAAGGGAGTTAAAATGCATGACCAGGGCCAGAGATGTGGGGTCAGTGAGAAAGCCAAGGTTAAAACATCAGACTTACATATTCCCAGCCCTGTGCTTAACATGTGTCTCAGCCAAAGAAATTGATGTTAATGACGTACTAACCCCTTTCATCTGAAGATCTCAAAATGCTTTATGTCCTGATTTGCTTTCTCTATGCAGCTCTGTCATAGGCTGATGGTCTTTCAAAGGGGAAAAGCGCAGGCTGCTCTGTGTGGTGCGTCTGTGCTGCCTTCAGCTCCCGGCAGGGAGGAGGTGGCTGGGGTTAGTCACCGCTCTTGCTGGGCAAGGAGCTGGGTGACTGCACTAAAGGAAAGGCAGACACCATCGAGGTAAGGCGTAGGAAGAAGGCTGAGCATGGGTTGAGAGGATTTAGTGCAACAGCAGTTTGTGTGACAGGGCAGAGTTGCACCTAGGTTATCAGGATGCAAGGAGTGTCTGGAGATGGGGCGATGGGACCCATGAAGGGAGGGGACAGCAGAAAATGACACAGATGGAACCTCTTTGGGGATGGTTGAACAGAGAAGTTGGTGAAGGGGAAAACAAAAGCTCTTCCTTGCTGATTTCCTTCAGAAAGAACTTTTTTGCCATCATAGCTCTGTGCAGGGTGCTGAAGAAACGGCGGCTTCTGGCCCTGGCTGGGCGGGCTGAGGCCAGCCTGAGGCGCTGTGGGGCAACCCAGAAGGGGTCTGTGGGCCAGTGGGCAGCGCAGAACGGCAGCCATGTGCTAAGTGGGCCAGACTGTGCCCCAGCACCAGGGTGGGTAAGTGTCCTGGGAGACCTGCCAAAAATGAAGAGGTTTTAACTTTCTTAAATCTCTTGGTTTGGGACTTGAATACCCTGGAGGAGCTAAACCCTTGCAGAGACTGAGGGAGAGAATTAAAAATGACACATGAACTCTAACTACTGTGGGTCCCCAGAGCCTGGAGGGAAACTGAGGCATCGTGACTAGTACCCTAATGAGCCACAACCATGGCCCAGAGGGACTTTGTCTCATTAGTGCTTTCTCTGATGATGAAATGTGGTGCCCTCTGGCATCCAGCAAGTCATGGCCATTAGCCATGAGTAGGCAATTGTAAACTGCTCAGAACAGTCTCCCGAAATGAAAACACAGAGGCATTTAGGAGACTGAAGCGACTCCCACCTGGGAAAGCAGGGAGGAGCATGGCACCACTGGCTGCCCCTGTGAACTGCCACGGGCTCACTCCCGAGTCCCACACGTGGGGTCTCGCTTTGTCCCTTCTCAGGGAAACCTCTGCATCCTGCTGCGAGCTTCGTGTGCGGCTCTTGCATGGGGTCCCTGTGTGAAGTGGGGGCAGTTGCCCCTGCAGCTGCCAGTGACTGACAGATCTGACTTTTTTTTCCTCCTGTTTTGATTATGGAACTGCTCTGTTATTCTAGCAAGTCTGAAATTAGATACAGGTGCAAATTAACAAAGTCACAAGTGCATTACATTTGGTAATTTTTCTGTCAAGAGTCATGCTGATGGGTTGCAGAGAATAGCAAGAGCAGCCGAGAGGCGACCGGCTGGTCCAGGTGTGCCCGGCTGCGGAGTGTGCCTCCCTGGCAGTGTGGCGAGGCGGCAGGGTCTATTTTCACATCACACACTGCGAAGTCAACCCCCTTCCTGTTGATTTTCTACCTCTGTTTTTTTGTCTGCCATTCCTCATAGCTGGCCACAACTGTCTTTTAGTGCTTCACTCCCCTGATTGCGGAGCGGTAGTTGTCATGGTTATGTCGTGGTCCTGGGATTTCGTGGAGGCAGTGGAGTAAGAGGCTGGATCCTCCTCCTCCTCCTCCTCCTCTCGCAGTGTAGGCCCTGTGTTTTTTCCAGCCGAAAGGAGAAGGGCTGTTAGCTGTCGGTCCGCCCAGCCATGACAGGTAGATGAGGGAATCCAGCTCCATCTGCCACCAAGCAGGTACGCGCAGATCTTCTGCCCCTCCTCAACCCAACCGCCGCCTCTCTCTACAACTTGCAAGAGAGCAGTGGTTGTGGGGGCAGCTTCCAAGCAGTCGAGATAATCCAATCAGTTGAGCTGTCATAATGTAACCATCCACGCCTTGTCTGTCTTCCCCGTCTCTAAGGAGGTGGGAGCATCTTGTGTAGAGCACGGTATAAATAGCTTAAGTGAGGTGGGTGGCATAGGACAATAAGACAGCGGGAGAACATGTGAAAGTGTTATTCTGCTGCGGCTGCTCACAGCTGTGTAGCGTTCGTTTTGTAGTGGGGCCATTTCTGGCTCGCTGTGACAACTCGCCCGTCACTTCCAATTCCAAGGATGCTGAGATTCAAGCGCAGGAACCGTGGCGGGTCTCAGCACCAGCTGCCCTCCGTGCAAACTTTCTGCCCTGATGTGCACTAATTGGCCCAAGAGAGATTACGAGGTGCCTGAGCAAGGGGCAGAGCTCCTTCCTTGAACTCCTCAGATGAAGCTGTGCACGTATCTGTCAAATCAAGGTTGCAGTGTGCTGGCAGGGCAGTGCGTGGATAAAGCTTGTCCTGCTGCTGTCTCACAGATAAGCGGAGGGCTTCATTCACCAAGCAGTTAATCTGGAGTGCTTTCACCAGTGCTAAATCCATACTATTTATTTAAAGATTAAATTAATGGTTCTATGCAAATTTGCAAATTAGCTAATGACATAATTGCATCAAATGATAAGTGCGGTGCTGCACAAAGCTGGGCAGGGAGACCATTTCAAGCCTGGGTTTCCTCTTGCTGTGGCATTCAGACAGCTCCTCACCAAGCAGAGCTGGGCTCTTTGCCTTTGCTGGGATGTGCGAGTGGCTGAGATAGGGCTTCGCCCCTCTCTCCCTCACCCGAGTGCTGCTGTATTACAAGGAATATTGCTCACAGCCATGCAGGGCATGCTGGAGACACCTTCCCTGTTTGGCTCCTTATTTTCAGATCAGGGAAAATTGGCACCAATTGGTCACCTTTTCCTCAAAAATCACATGCTTTGTAACTGCAAAAATAGGTCAGTGGTTACAGACCTGATTTCAGCAGCATTTTCTTGGAAGTGTCAAAGGTAAGCACACACTTTTAGAGCACAGTCACTGTGAATTGCTCACAGTGTTTCATCCTGGACTGAGATCTTTCCTTTCCAGCTCATGTAGCCAGAGCTGCCTTCCAGGAGCGCAGAATGCGACCATCCAAACAGCTGCTCTGGGTGAGACCCAAGAGCCACTTCACTCAAGATCCAGTATCTGGCAGCACCTTATGCCTGGAGAAGAGCACCAGAAATAAGCCAGTAGGTGATGATCACAGAATCACAGAATGGTCAGGGTTGGAAGGGACCTCTAGAGATCATCTAGTCCAACCCCCCCGCCAGAGCAGGGTCACCTACAACAGGTTGCACAGGACAGCGTCCAGGCGGGTTTTGAATGTCTCCAGTGTGGGAGACTCCACAACCTCTCTGTCCAGCCTGTTCCAGTGTGCCACTACCCTCAAAGTAAAGAATACCCTCAAAGTAAATTCCTCCTCATGTTAAGGTGGAACTTCCTATGTTCGAGCTTGTGCCCGTTACCCCTCATCCTATCACTGGGCACAACTGAAAAAAGACTGCTCCCATCCCCCTGGCATCCTCCCTTTAAGTATTTGTAAGCATTAATAAGATCTCCCCTCAATCTTCTTTTCTCTAGACTAAAGAGGCCCAAGTCCCTCAGCCTTTCCTCATATGAGAGATGTTCTAATCCCCTAATCATCTTTGTAGCCCGTCGCTGGACCCTCTCCAGCAGATCCCTGTCTTTCTTGAACTGGGGAGCCCAGAACTGGACGCAGTACTCCAGATGTGTCCTCACCAAGGCAGAGTAGAGGGGGAGGCTGACCTCCCTCGACCTGCTGGCCACACTCTTCTTGATGCACCCCAGGATGCCATTCACCTTCTTGGCCGCCAGGGCACATTGCTGGCTCATGGTCATCCTGTTGTCCACCAGGACTCCCAGGTCCCTTTCCACAGAGCTGCTCTCCAGCAGGTCAGCCCCCAATCTGTACTGGTGCATGGGGTTATTCCTCCCCAGATGCAGTACCCTACACTTGCCCTTGTTGAATTTCATAAGGTTTCTCTCTGCCCAACTCTCCAGCCTGTCCAGGTCATGATGCTTCCTTGGTGTGCTCTTCTCGGCTGCTTCTCGGCTTCCCGGTCTGCAGCTACGGGACCTCCTGAGCCAGAGGTGGCACTGAGGGACAGTGACAAACTGGCTGTCACATACATGCTGTGCCATGCCCCATTTGTCTTCTGAAATAGCTTTATTTTCTCCCTTCATCCTTGCTGAAACCTTCCTTATCCCAGCAGATTTTAGTGGGTTTATGGCGTATTCCTGCTTCTTTTTGCTTGGACTTAAATCTCTCTGTAAAATATTTTAATTGTAGCATATGTGGGATACGGAAACCTTTTGAGGATTAAATAACAACAGTATAGGGAGTAGCCAGGCACTGTTAACACTGGGATCAACGCATAACTCCCTGATGCAAAGGGAATTATAATTCTTGCATAGTTTTAGAAATGAGAATGGTAGCAATCATTTTTCGGGGGCTGAAGGGGTGTGGGTGATTGTCACAGGAAAACACAAGAAGTTTGGCAAACAGTCACTGAAGTTGATAAGTCCTTTACATGAACACCCTGGTTAGCATTCAGCTCTCCTGAGTGGTACGACTGCGAAGGTTTCTCACCTGCCCCCCGCCTTTGCCTGGAAAAGTGGTTGCGTATGTCAGGACGAAAGGGAGAAGGGGCAAGTGATAAAGAGAAACTGGTAAAACTGTGGAGTAAGGAAATACTAGCTACAACCCTCTTTTGCATGGGGACACCTTAGACCTGCTAATGCCTCCAGGGCCAGTCCTTCTCCCACCTGCAGTTCCGCTTTCTGGTTCAGCTTTGCAGCCCTCCCCAGTCCCCTGGGCCCTGTTTTTTAACACAAGAATACCTTTGAGCAAACTAACCTTATTCTCTAGCCAATGTCCTGGTTCCTGTCTTCAAAGCTGCAAAATTTCTAATCTGTTTTCACTTCTGTCACCGATTCTGCTGTGGCTCCCGGCTAATCACACAAACTGCTTTGTAACCTTGTCAGCTCTGTCCATGCTGATAGCGTTGCAGCCCTCACTTACTCATAGACACTCCTCTAATGCCGAAGTCTATGTTTGAGCCCTGGTCTCCAAAACTGAAAGGTTAATCCTCCAAAACCTCCAGCACTCACATCTCCTCTTGAGAAATACCTTTTCTGGCCATCCTCCACTGTACTATCACAGTGCTGGGAAGAATGTAGAGAGATGCCCTTTTACGATAATGACATTAAACCTTAGGTCTAAATTCACTTTACATGACACAGATTTTGTTACTGCTCCAGCAGAATTTTCCTATTGATTTCTCTGGAGCCTCTCAAGGCACCCTCACTTCTGTGGCTTACAAAAAGATCTCAGAATGGGGAAGAGTGGAAAGCTTTCTTGACCTTTCTGACCATTGCTCTCCTCTGAACGTGCTCTCTCTAGGTAACTAGTCACTAGGACAAAACTCATCTGGATGAAAGGTCACTGAAATTGTGTACACCTCTTACACCATTCTAAATGATTGTGTTTTACTTGGGGACATCATCTGCTGGAGCAGGAGGTTGAATGTTGGGTCACTGGCCTTTGTCGCAAATGGACATTCTCAATCATCTTGTTTCCAAGAAAGGATGTCTTGGTGCTAAGGTGAATGGATTGTAATGCTGTGACACATCAATCACACAAATTTTTAAACTATCTCTTATTCTAGAAAGACAAACATTAACTACCTATCTAGCCCTTTTTTATCAGAGTGGTTTCACAATTTTAATATTGCACCAATTAAATAAAACTGTTCCTTGGATGGAGGCCAAAACCAAACTGGGAATGTGTATGGAAGAATATTAAAATACCCAAAATGCGCCTGTCAAAGATCCATATAGCACAGCATCTTTTCTTTGTCAGAAGCCAAAAATTGGACCTTTCAGGAAGAATATAACATCACTGTAAGCAGCTAGTGGTACTTCTCCACATCTTCTCCAGCCTCCAACCTACTGTGGCTCAAACTTTCTAGTGCCAGATGTGGTTTCTGTTTATATATGGTAGTGTTGGAAAACTGCAATAAATAGTGCTGTAATTTCAAAAAGAGGCCTAAGACATTTCACAAGGAACTTCATTACTCTTTTGGGGACTCTTATAGCCCCCTCCTCAACTGTCCAAAGTGTCTTGTTGACTTCAGTGACAGAGAACACAATTTATTTTCCATAAGCAGATGCAGGGCAGAGAAGACAGTGCTGTGGGCAGTGTTGGTGCTCAGCTGAGTAGGTCACCTCCTTGACAGAGAATTTAAAAAGCCATCCTGGAAATTAGCTATTCATCTTCTCTGTTAAGAGAGTCATGTTTGTCTATGCAATGCAAGGAGATCTGGCAGAATCTTTAGAGGTCACGTACAAAGTAAAGCTAGGATTGACTTTTTCCATTTCCAAAGGTGTTACAGGACAGAAACCAGAGGTCTGGAGGGGATAAAAGCACTGAGTGTATTAAACCTGTCCTCTGAAAAGAAAAACCCAGCAAGTGCTCTTCTTAGACATACCCTGCCTTTCTGTTCTCTTGCTTTTGGGAATATAGCATAAGCATCAAATGGATTAAGGGAATGACCCACTACCCTGCAAAGCTGAATATTTGTGCATATGTGACCAAAAGCATTTTGATAATATGCATTTTCCTTTGAAATGGGGATATGCCCCAGAGTACTGGGCCACAGGTCTGTTCTGGTACAGCAATTTCCATGTTTCCCTTCCCGCTGTTTGCTCATGGTCATGTTCTTTTGGATCTTCACACAGACCAAAGCAAGCTGCCTTTAAAGTCTCTGTAGTTCATAGTTCTCCCCGGCATCCAAATTTAACTCTATACATAAGGAATGCAGGTTGCCTCTTCAAGAAGGATAAAGCTGCTGCATCCTTAATCTCACGTTACACAGATGCCCATATCAAAATAAAGACGTGTTTCCCTCTGTTCCTCCTCTTTCAACTTGTAGCACAAGAGGCCAGCAACGAGGTTAGCTCTTGGGGAACTTTAAAAGCCATCGTTTCCCTGGAGCGGGCCCTTGGATTTACAAACGTCAGGATTCACATAGCGACTGTTTAATTTCTAAAGTGTTAACTGAAATTTACTACAAATGCAATTTTATGCCAACACATTTTTTTTGTTGTTGTTGTTACTAAGGCAGCTATTCCATAGATACTATTTTGGTTCCCATGACGACTGCATTGCTACCCGAGCTGGAGACGATAAAATTGCTATGTTGACAGATTCTGATTGACTGTTGATACCGGTTGGCAGAAGAAAGGAAGCCTTTCCGATAGGTTAATACATATATTTTCAGGAAGAAAACAAAAAGGCACAAATTAGTTTTTGGTAGAGTTAAATTTTACTAGCAGCAGAAATTAAAGTTCATATTAAAAGAACTAGCAACCCAGAGGCTGCTGGGGAGGGAGGGAGGAAGAAAAAGAGGGAGGGAGGGCAGGATGAGGTGATATCTGAGTTTCTAGGGGCCTCTATACCTTGTTGCCTGTTGCCCACTTTAGAGAAAGGGTGGTTGTCAGCAGTCAGGGCACTACCTTTCTAGAGCCTTTCTAGATGCAGCTTCCTGGGGTAGGGGGCGGAGGAATGTGTTGAGCCGAATTGTGCAGGAAACCCCAGCGCTTTGGAGAATGATCTACTCCCAACTTACTGGGACTCTGTTGAACACCAGGCTTTTGTATGCTAGGGAGCCACAGCTGGAATATCAGAGGGATCGGAATATTGGCTGGTAGCTGGAGCAGCGGCTGGAGCAAGAGACCTTGGAAATATCAAAAGGGAAATCAATCAAATGGGTCTTGGATGGGAGGCTGGAGAGAAGCTGCAGTGGGATGGTGACACTTGCCACGTGTCCTTTTTCTTTTTGGCCACACTGCCGCTGTGGGCCAGGTTTGTCCCCAGTGCACTGGTCTCTTGAAGCAATGCAGACACTGTACGAGTGTGTTTAGGGAGTCTTTTGTGTCTGGCAGCCACGGTGAAGAAATTCTGGCAGTTTTCTGATGCATACAATTGTTCTGGGAGCTCTGAGAAGGTTTGCAGCAGGGCAGCTGCAGTCCCTAGTTAGGGACAGTCCTACAGTGGAGACTGCTCCCTGGCGTTCTCCAAAAAGCTCTCCAGGCACAATTTTGTCACAGAGCTTAGATGTTGCATGTGACTCATGTTACTGTTTAGTAATATGGAGATTGCCTGGGTCGTGGCATTTTTCCCCTTTTCCCCCTCTCAAGTGCGTTAATGGAAATGTACTTATTCTCAAGATCAGGATGGCCAAATGGATGGAAGGGATTTGGTGTCCAAACTGTGCCAGAAGAAAGGAGGCAAAGCGTGGTCTGTGAGATGTGACTTGCACAGGGAACTTGTCCTCCATTTAATGCTTAAAATTACCTGGTCGTCACCAGCACGAGGGTCATGCACCTAGAGTGCCTGCCTCTGAGCTGTGCTGCACCCAGCTCACTAGCAAATATTTGGGCTATTAAAGAGCCCAGGTACTCAGAGCAACACCAGTGATGGGGCTGGTGACAAGGTCACTGCCATCATATTGACAGTGAAATGGGAAAGGATGGAAGGATGGTGAGGAGAAAGGGAAGGGAAGAGAAGGTGGAAAGTGTTGGTGTCTGCCTGAAGAACAACTTTCCATGCATACAGTGCCTGGTACAGCCAAGTTTTTTGCTGCACAGTCCTGGCTGCTACCATGTTAAAAAAGAGTCAGGAAAAGAGTGGTTTCAGTGGCTATTCCTCACACTTCCTTGGCCTGATAACACTGGCTACTGCTGGCCTGTCACCCACAAAACTTGCCCACTGTTGATCCCAGTATTTACGAGCATTTGTCAGAGTTTGGAAGTGACCATATTCCAACGTGCCTGGCCTCCTTGTTCCTTACAAGGGAGAGTTTTGATTATTGTTCTATTTTCTTTTTTTGGTAAATGTTACAGTGCTTTGCTGCCTGCCGCTTCCAATCTCCTCCTAACCTCCCTGCAATCTCCTTGGCAGTGACTGTAATTTACTGTGAATTAACCTAGTCACCAGGGAGCTCCTAATGGCCGTTCTACAGGTTCGCAGATTATCTTAAGCAACCGATATTTAGTGCAGAAAGAAGGAAAACTTCTAAAAGATTTAGTAAATGTCATGAAAAGTCTATTACAGAGCTTGGAGCTATTTTTTTTTTTTCCCTTCTTTTTTTCCCCAGTGCTGTTTGGCTTTCCCCACTCCAGGTAGAGGCCAGCCTAGGCACATACGGAATCCTTGTGGGGAAAGAAGCATGGAGAGAAAATGAAGGGAAGCAAATGTGCCAGAGTGGAGGAAAGATGCCAGTTCCTCTCTCGCAAAGCGTGGCAGCACAAAGAGGAGGTATATGTTGCCTGCTGAGGCTCCCCCTGTACAAAGATGCCTTGTTGTTCTTTATCTTGCTCGTGTTACTTAACAGCAGGGCTGGTTTGTACAAACCCAGATTAGAGCAGATAAGAAAATGAAGCTCTGAATTATTTAGCGGGGGAGGGAGGAAGTGACTGGGGTTACTGGATAAAGCTATGGCCTCCAATGGATCTGCCTGTCCCTTGGGTTTTATATCTAAATCTATTTGCTCTGCCTAAGCCTGTTTTCTGGTTGTAGAGGAATTAAGACGATGATTTGTTTTAGTTACAAAGAGGCCCCTTTCATAGCAGCTGCAAAAAATGGGAGTAAAAAGGACCTCATGAGATCTGCTGGTCCATCCTCCTACCGTAGCAGCGTTAGTTAGAGCTGGGTCTCTCTGCAGACACGTACCCACACCAGAAACTCCCCAGGCAAGGTGAGCTGTGCCAACGCGTCCCTCTGGTGTTTCCCCTTCTGAAGCTTATGACCCTGAGCTGCCTGTTGAAGCCTCCTTAAATCCTTTTCTGTTGGATCTCCTGTGCCTCCCAAATCCTCTTTTGGGAGCTGCTGTAGTTCAGGGAAAACATTTGCTGCTCATCCCTTGTTTTAGTTAGATTGGAGACTACTTGTACAGTACATCTCAGAGTTGGGTTTGGCAGGGCAGCAGGAAAGACAGGGGGTTTGGACACCACTTGCCCAAGAACAGACTCTTGCACCTCTTCTTGTACGTCTCTGCTGGTACTTCAGCAAGAGAGGAGGCGATGCACAATAGACTGGGGGTTTCTCCTCTTTGCTTTGCTGCTCTTTGCTCCTCTGCCAGTCAGTGTGGGATAATTACTGTTGTGGTGCCCAACCAGAGTGCTGTCTGCAATAGCTAATTACCAGCGCTGCTTCTTTCTCTGAGGGCTGCTGCTCTGAGTCTTTCCAAAGAGTAAGCATGACTTCTTCCATGTCCACACTACTTAGGCACCACAGTGATTGTAGGTGTCCTGATCTAGAGACGTCTTTCATGTTCCTAGGACTGGGAACATCATCTACAAGCCCCGTACGGCCATGGCAGACAGACCTTTCAACTGTTGTTTTCACTGCTGTTATTTTATGTGCGGTAGTTTGGATTGCCTGGATTACTTTTACTATAACTACACCCATCTAGGGAGGAACAGAAATCCAGAGACAACAGAGATCTGCTGCTGCTGTGCTTGCTAGCAGGGTGTAATTACATCATAAGTTTCCTTGGCTCACCAAGCTGACTTAAGACATTCTTGCTCTGGAACCACATTTTGCAGCCCTCTCAGTTGTCCTCATACTACTGATTGGATTGTAGGGCTACACTGTGCATTGATAAGAAGATTGAGGTTAGCTTCTCCAGTCCTTTTCTGGAAGGATTATTTTTAACCTGTGTCTTTGTGTTTGTTTCTGAACACACCACATTGTGCAACTACCCCTTCAACAGCAAGGGAGTCGATTCTGCTCCTGTTCAGACGAAAGGGTGTTCAGTGCTTTGATGCTTCATCAGACGCGAAATGCTGGGCTGGCTCCCCTGTTCAGAAATGCTGGGCCAGGGGCAGAAAAAGAGAATCCTGATTGCCCGTGCCTCAGCTGTACCTCATCGCCCATCTGGGGCTATGACTTTCTCCGATCTCCCCAGCTGCAGAATGACTGACCTAGCAGAGAACTGAGCAAAAAAGCAGCCTATGGAAATTTGAGGGGTTTTGGCAAGCAACCGTAGTGCTCATGCAACTTAGGATGTACCCTTAGAAGCATGGTTAAACGTTACCTGAGTTGATTGCTTTCGGAATCCCTCTGCTTCCTTTAAATGGAAGGATCAGTCCCACCTTCCTGTCACGTGGGGCTGTCTTACACTGCTGTGACTGTTTCCCTCCAGGAGCAGCTGCCCGTCCCTTTTCAGCACAGTGACTGATTCCTGTACCTGGATTTGTTGAAGTCCCTTTAGGATCGGAGACAGTTACAATATCTGAAACTCTTGTTATTATGGAGGCAGCCCCCAGCAAAGCCTGATATTCCTCACAATCCCTCTGGTTCAAAGTTTACTGTGTGGCCTCTAAACTCCTGTGCGAGGAAACTGTGCTCTCAGCACCATCATCCATCTCCTTTTTGACATTGGAAGTCAGGCCAGGGCTTAATGGGTTGAAACACAACTCCTGCTCTCCAGCATCAGCTCTTCAGGGCCTGTTAGAGCCCTCAATCCACACATTGGAAAAGCATTGGCTTTCACTGCTTTTTTTCTTCCTCATCAGACACAAATTAATGACCTTCAAGCAGTGCAGTGATACCGCCTTTAGCCCTCTACTCAGCCGAGCCACTTTGCTCTCAGGTGCAAAGCGCATCAGATACAAACATTTTCAAGGTTCCTGGGGGGTATCGTGTTTGCAGGAGCCGGGCTCTGAGCTCTCCCTCCGCACCCCAGCTTAATTACCCCATTGATTAATAGTACAACTTGTGGTCCTCTCGCTCCTTGCAAATAGGAGCTTGAGCCTCCACCATTTAACAGGGGTGTGGGATATGTGAAAAGCTGAAATGTCAGCACACCACAGCAGCCATTAATCATAAAGCTGATATAAAAAAAAAAATAAGGAAACAAGAAAAAGGAATTATCAGAAATATCAAGGAGCCAATTTAATTGAGGCAAATACATGCGTGGCGGCTGCTTTTTAACTTTACCCACGTCTCAATTAGACAGGGTTGGAGTTCTCTTTGTTTCTGCTTTTGAAAGTCTAAAACTTCGCAGGTTTGATCAATGGCAAGGGACAGAGAGGAAATGAGCAGGAGACGAAAGGGCCGAGTTTCCCTAGAAGCTGTCATGGTAATTTATGGCTCTGGCTGATAAAACTTTTAACTAGTCAAATATGAGCTAGGAAATAGTGAAAGCAAAGCGAGCCTTGGAGTAACAATCCCAACCAGAGAAGTCTTCTGGGAAGCACAACCTGGCACGAGCAGCTCCTTGCCTGGGAGCTCAGGAAGAGTAACTCTTGCCTCCTGCTCATCCCTTGGCTTGCCATGGACAGCTCATGCTCTGGAAGAGCCAAGTGCTGTGTTTTTTCTTTTTTCTCAGGTCTGCTTCAGCTGGTGACAGCAATCTTGCCACTCAGTATATGTTGGCCAGGGTGGCTGGAGGGAGATGTAACCAGTCTCAGCAAGAAGAACCCATAGGAAAAAGATAAAACCCATGGCATAACTCAGGGGTCTGCTTCTGGCCTGTCCTACAAAGTAAGCAGCACCAGTCTGCATCAGTACCCCACTATGGGAAACAGCTGCTGCAGGAAATGGTGTGGTATTTTGGTGTGTCTCTGTTTGAGGGGAACAGCCATTCTCTGCCCTTTGAATCCATGCTCAACAAAAGAGTCAGCAAGACCTGGAGGAACTGTACAACTAGTGATATCTTTAATCTCTGACAAATGCCACCCACAGCTTTTCTCCCTAGAACAAAGGGTAGCAGCATCCTGGACCAATTCTAACTCGCTCGCTTCATTTGGCTGTTTTCACATTTTCTGGCTGGAAAATGTGCAGCACTCCACTAGCTTCTGGACTATGTCTGACCCCTCTCTTTGAAGGAAAATGTGTGATGATAAGGAACAATTAATATTTGCAGAACGAGAAGACCACCAGTTGGACAGCAGAAAGCTGTTTTCTGTAGGGGGAGCCTGAAGCCAACTGTGAATTTATTTTAGAGCAGAAATTCATGAGAGGAGAGAGTTAATGGGGTGTCCTCATCTGTTAGCCGGACCATTGACATTCATGTGGTCCTCTCTTTCACCTCAAATGCTGTGTCACCCAGTGGCAGTAACTGTGCTGAGAGGACATTATTGCGAAGCATTGGCCAGTGTATTTGCACTTTGCACATCTCTTCAATGCACCAGAGACCTCAGACAAGCATCCTTTTTGGCTGGAGGCTGTCTCCTACAAACTTCATGTCCTTTCAGCCTTATTGGGTTGAGAAACTCCTCTCTCCCCTCCTTCCTCTTTCAACATTCCAGAAACCCTTACCTGACTTTTTCCATGATGCTCTAAGGGAGAGGCGATGAGGTGAAAGCTGATTCCCCTTTGCCCACCTACTGGTTTTCCCAGCAGTTTCAGAGTCCCACAGGGAATTAGATGGGCAAGAGGTACCGCAATCAGAGCAAAGGCACAAGGGTCAGAGAGGTTTTCCCTCTTTCAGTCCTCAAAGCACCTCTGGGGGGGCCTTGGGACATACCAGACTTCAGCCGCTGGCCTGCTGCAGGTCTCAGGATTTCACTCAGTGCAGTTTCTTCAAGCCAGAAAGTTTCTCTGGAAAGAAACTTAGTGTGGGTCGAAGGGACAGGGCACTGCTGTCCTCGTCTCCCTGTACCACTTTCTTTGGAGCATAAATGCATAGAGCCACTTGGGAGCCTTTGTGGATCTTGGTCATAAAAACAAAATGCCTCCTAGCTGTGCTGGTCCATCTGTGAGCAGTGAGAGGAGAGGCTGAATAGACACCCTGAAAGAAAAAGATGTTTTTTGTGGAGGCTGGCAGTTGTTAGGGAAACCTGTTGCTGAGCAGTTGCTGTTCCCTGACTCTTGGCAGCTGTGCTCCCTCCTCCTCCTCCAAGCCCAGGACTCGCAACTATCACTTTGCACCCATAGGCGTAGCGGAGGAGGTCAGAGGGGAGTGCTTCCCATAGCAGTGGCTACCTCCAGCTTACTGGGTATACACTAAAATTACAGTTATCTTCCCAATTTTAACAGGGGAGGTAATCAGCCTTGCTGCCTGTGGCATTTGTCAGGGGTTAAATAAGTAAATCTATACCATTGCTCTCAGTCCTCTTCATTTTCCAGCAGGTTCTCTTTTCAGTTGGAAAAACACTGGCCTCCCTCCCCAAATTATCCAGCATTTGAGTCGACATTTGATCCAACACAGTTAATACACAAATCCTAGCATGACTGGCAGCTACAGATGGGTGAACCAAGAAATTGCTTGACATATTTGCTTACAATGCGTATGAAACTTGTTATCTTGTACAGGAAGGATAACTCTAAATTATCAGTAATCCACTGGATCTTGGTGGTACTCGAAACAAATTTGAAAAGATTTGCCAGAACTACGGGATATCCATGTACATACATATAGATTTATAGACATATGTATATACGGTGTCACTGTAGGTGTTACCTGCATGGTGCCTGTTTCTCTCACAAGTCTAAACCCACATTAATTCACCCACACGTGACCTCTTTGGGCATTCACATCCGTGAGAGCTATCTACAGCCACGAGCTGGTAGTGGGTTATTTCTCAAACATACCTGTCAAGGTCACATTTCCCTCCCTGCACTCCTACTTCCTTCCCTCCTTGACCATGGGATTTCTCCTTCTCTCCCCCTTGCCAGGTATCTTGCTCAAAGACTTGGAGGGGCCAGCACTGTTCTGTGCTGTAGCAGAACATTTTGGACCTGATTCTCATTTACACTACAACAGGTTTTACAGCACTTTGGCAATGGAAGGAAACCATGAGATGAATATAGATCACTCCAATTTAAAGCTCCTTTATATTATATAAGGGAACACCATGAAAATGGAAATTGGGTCCCCTATTTTTAAAGCCTGTCAGCAGGTGTCTATAAAACTAGGAAAGATACTTTTATAGCCTGGGCAATGGGAAATTACGTCCTTCCCTGGAGGAGGTGACACTGCATTCCTCTTAGTTGTGCTGTGGGCCAGGTATGGAGCAGAGTGCCCTAAAAGAGACCTCTGAGTGGCAAATTGCAGGGCAAGCCTGGATGCTACTGACTTGTCAGAGGATGGGGTCTGTGGGCAAGGAAATGTGACTGGGCTTATCCCCGATGGGAAAGGCAGGTGCAGTAGTTGTGATTTGCACGCAATGTCCGCCGGCCGTTTCATGTGGGCAAGGACGGGCCAGGTCAGGGGAAGAGCTGATTCACCACTACAACTCATCACATCTCAGCTTTTCTGATCTCCCCCATCCGCACTTCTCATCCCTGCTGACTGCCACACAGCATGTGGTGCCAGCGGCCGTGGCTGCCTAGAAGTGAAGCATCTCCAGTGAGCATCCCCCTTGCTGGCAGCGATGCCCAGGGACGGATGCTCTGTGATGTGCTGGTGGTGGGCTGTGGAGTTAGCTCTTCTCAGCAGCACAGTCCCCCTGCACTTTGCCTTGCTGTCCTCTCTCTCTGAAACAGGATTCCTGCTCAGCAGCACAGTCCCCCTGCACTTTGCCTTGCTGTCCTCTCTCTCTGAAACAGGATGCCTGCTGTCCTTGCTAGTTAAGTGGCCTTTGCTGACTGTCCTCTGGATTTTATCAACCCGAGCACTGAGGCGAACCCGCCTGGCTCGAGCTGCAGAAAGCTGCACAGCAGCAGCAGTGTGGGCTATCTGATTGCCTCATTGCTCCCTGCAGGAGCCTGAATGTCACCCGCGAGCGCTGATCCCCTCTTGGGGGAATGGGGATTTATTTTGTTCTTCACATCTCAGGTAGTGGGAACACTGGGCTTGGAGACCAGTTTCTTGCAGCTCCTCAGTGGAGGGTTTAGGGTAAACTGCAGGAGAAGAGGTCTCCATCCATCTCGATCCACTGCTCCCAGTGGCTGGTGTGGGTCTGTGTACATGGGGCTAACTCAGGAACTGGAGAGCAATTCATGCAGCCCCATAAACAGGGAAAACTAAAAGAGGATGTGACAAGTGGACAGAGATACAGAAGATGGGAAACTGCTAACCTGAAGAAAGTCAATAATCTGTTTCCTGGAGGTGCGGGTACCATCATGGGTGAGGAGCAGGGAGAGATAATTTAAACCATTCAGTGACAAAGTCTTCACTTAAGGGAAGGAAAAAAGTGAGCTTTCTGGTACAGAGAGCTCTGTGAAACCCCTCCAACATGCAGGAAGGTGGTGAAGCAAAGCAAAGAACAGCTGGAAATGCAGTAGATCAGCTATGTGGCAATGCTATGATATTGCTAGATGGCTTGCTTTTACCTGCTCTACTGTACTCAGCCCTGGAGATCTGTTCAGAAAAGGTGTAGGAGATGTAAAAGGAACTGATAACCACACAAAACAAAAAACTAAAAAGACTTGGGGTGGAAAATACTGGATCTCTTTATCAAACAGAAGACAGAAGTAGCAAGGGACATGGCAGACAAGAGTAAAACAATAGATGGGTTAGAGAAAGTACACAGGATGCTCCTAATTACTTTCTTTTATGGAGATTAATCATTCAATTGAAAAACTCAGTGCAAAGAGCTTGAAAATTGTTTTTGTGCAATACATAGCTCCAGGTCCGTGGAACTCCTTGCTGTTGGAAATTAACATGTCCAAAAAACCAGAATGGGGCCACAATAAAAAATTGGGCATGAATACGGATAATGGAATACCCTTAATTTTATTAGATGGACAATAAATCCCCATGTTTCATGGCAGAAGCCAGTTTCTATAAGATGGGCAGTGGAGAAAGTTGCCCCAAAGGACACATGCTTTTATAAATTTATGTTGCAGAGTTTTTTTCATTCTCCTCTGGAAGTCACAGTAAGGATGTGACCACAGAACCAGTTCAGGGTCCTGCTCATCCCCATGTTTCAAGTCAGAGGCCCAAGTGTGAGAGTGTCCAGAGCCCACTCATTAACCCCACAGTCCATTTGCCCTATGGTGGCAGATCAGGAGAATGGTGGCTTTTCTTTCCTTCCTCTGGATTTCCTCCTTCCCAGCTGGACAGGGGGACTCTTCACACATGGGCTGTGCACGCAGAAGGCGGCGTCTCCCAGTCATGATGATGAATAACCATAGGTGCAATCACTTTGGCAACGCCAAGCTCAACCCTCTACCATTAACAGGGTAGTTACACATCACCTAGGACATGGCTGGTGGGCAGTGCAAAGCAGGATTTGGCCTGGGAAATGTAACATTTATTCCACAGGCTTTGAGGTTGTGCCGCCCTCATGGGGGCTACCATAGGGGAGTGCGGTGCCCTTTCTGTTATGCTGAGACTGTCAAGAATTCACTCAAGTGATATAGTCAACTTTATTGGAAAATCAGTGGAGGAAATCAGCTCACAGGTCGTCTTTAAAGGTGGATGAGCCTCGTTCCCCTTCTCCCTCTTCCACTGTCGGAAATGGAAACTGGCAGCGCTGGCAGCTGGGGAAAGGGACCATTTCCCAGACCTACCGCTGACTCACAAGAGAGCCTGTCCTCGTGTCGTCCCCTCGGGCTCCCCATCTGTGGAGCAGAGATATTTACTTACCCTTGAGCGCAGTTCCCCGAGCAAAAAAAGCCGTCAAACCATGGCGCTCATTCCCCCGATTCTGGGAAAGCAGGCGGGTGGCAGCTGGCCAGCAAACTTGCAGAGACTGTTTGAAATGACCCAGCCCTGACTGGCTGCAGGCTGAAGTCCTCACAGCTCTCAGCTGGAGATCAGAGGAGCCGAACTGCTACAAAAGCTAGGACCAGTGTTTAGCCCAGCGCCTCCAAAACCTCCAGGAACTTATTCTGGGAATAGCTGCATGGGCAGACCTGCCGGGTGCCCTGCAAAGCCATGGATGGTGCATTGGTTTGGGCTGGGGTCCACATCCATAGCCAGGGTCCGACATCCCAGCCCGAAGCTGGGGAGGGACCTCCCTGGCCAAAGGCAGCAGCCGTGGCTCTCCCCTCCTCCTGCAGAAGCACAGCATCATCGCTTGGACAGAGTCACTCCTGATGTTGCCCCTCGGCACCAAGGGGGCGAGTGGGGCTACTGGCGGGCTTACTACATCTCAGGGGCCGAGGTGAGCAGCAAGCAAGCATGTAGTGCGCCATGCCTGGCCTGACCAGGGTTATTGCGGAGCAGCGGGTGGTTATTTATTCCATCACCTGCGTGGCTCCAGCTTGGTGGCTCATTAGCAGGTAGGATATATTAGTAACTGTCAAACAATTGGAGAGCTACCTTGTTGGGTGAATGGATGAAAACACATTAACTCCCACAAAAGGGGGAGAGGCGGTGATTAGCTGGTGAGATGACAATATGAAATGTCAGAGGCACAGACAGTAAGCACAACTGTTCATTATTATATTAACAGCTTTAATTTTCTGCCTTTAAACACCAGTTTCCTGTCAGTTCAATTAGATTGTGTGTGTGTGTTTAATTTAGATCAATATACTGCTGCGTCTGGAGTTTTCCTCACACATCCTCTGCGAGGCAAGAAGCGGACCAGCCAGCAGGAGCAGCTTTTCTTATTGTCCTTGAGGTGAAAGGCAGTTTGTGGAGAGGGTATTTAGGTGATGCATGTCCTCAAGTTAGGTGAGCGTAACCTGCAGTGATTTGTGAAATCCCACAGAGTGGGGTGGGTAAGAGGTGAAGGTACAGGAAGGTCTTGAAGAGGCAGCCAGAACAAACAGCACATTGCAATATTTTTAGTGAATTATCTTACAGACCGCAGAAAGTAAGGGGAGGAAGAGGGGGAGGGAGACAGACTTTCATGCCAAGAATGACTGAAGGCCTGATTCTGATTGTGGTGACAGCATTCTAAGTCTGAAGTTGCTCAGATGAGGTTGATGCTGCCTTGATGACTGTAAAAATGAGATCAGGATTTGGGCTGGATGCTCAGTGCCAGAGAACAGTGCATCTAGCAATAGGATTTCCTGGCTTCTCCTGCACAAGCAAGTAGCAGCATATTGACCTCATAGGCAAGAAGAAGGGAAGCCCAAGAGACCATGAGGCTTCCTGCACTGATTTCAACCTGGATTTGCCCAATGTCAGGGGACTTTCACCTTGCCTGGTGCCAAGTGCTTTCATCTCTCTCTTGTTCATCCTTCCTGCTCTGCAGACAAAAGGGTGCCCTTTCTGCTTACTGGGGCAGGACAATATGCAGCTTTCACCAGTATTTGAACCTTGTTGAGTGCTCATGACAGGGTGACACTAAAGCAGAGACTCTTGAGCACCTCGCCCCTCTTTCAGCTTTGGCCCAGCATTTGTGTACCTCTTAGGTACAGCATACCTCTTAGGGCATTTTTCTCCTTCTGAAGTCAATGGGCTAATACAGTATGACTCAAGAAGCTTTATTTTTAGTAACTAGTCACGTTCTTTTGCTGTATTGCCCTTCATAGCTGTGATCTCTGCAAGATCTTCCCTCATCTTGCTGATACTCCTGGATCATCAAGTTTTCTTTGTGAGCACAAATATTTTACATTGGTTTCTCATCTCCTTTGGTCCAGGCCCCTGGAAGCTCTGCTGCTCCATCCTCATCTCCTAGACAGGGAGGAAAATATCTGCTGTAGAGTGACTCCAGCCTCCAGGCCCTCCATTTCTGACCCAGTCTGCTGTTCTCACCCTGGAGAGAGGGATGAACCTCTGACGAGGGGCTCCTTTCCCCTCCATCCTGATCCTGTTAGAAGAGGCTTCCAAACATAAGAGGAGCTGGTATCCTGCCAGCCATGCATCTCCAAGAAGTCCAATGTGAGAATTACCAAACAAGGGATACCAGACCAGCAGAGGTGGGAGTTACCTACTAACCTTGCCAGGAAACATAAGCAACACTGCTGCAGCACCATCCCTGGCACATAGCAAATACCAAGGTGATGCCAGAATGTCTTTGCCTGCCATGGAGGTGTGCAGAAATGGCAGTGCTGGGGCTGGCACTTGCCCAGCAACTCCAGGCAAATGTGGCAAAGAGTGCAAGCAGGAGCCCCAGCGCTTGAAGCTGGGCACCAAAACCTGGATGTTGGGTCTAAGATGAAAGCCTGGGGTCCCTAGAAATGTAATAGCCTTCATGCATTATGGAGCACAGGAACTGTCATGTTAGATTAAAGAAATGGTTCGTCTACCTCAGAGCTAGACTCCTTGGCAGTGGTCAGCAGCACAAATTCAGCCTGCAGAAATGGCCAAAACAAAATGCTGGGCCAGGATCCAGAGCTGGGCAGTGATCTGATTCTCAATTTCGGAATATTTGGTTGATAGTCTGATGTCATATATCATCTAAAAAGCTCCTTCTCTGGGACCTACCACTGCTTCTCCTCCATTTCCAAGATACCAGCAATTAGAAGGAAATATCGACACCTGAAGGCTGCATGAGACAGAAGAGCCAAGTGGCTGGTAGCACTCTCTGCTCAGGGAGTGGTGTTTGGTGCCAGCTTTTGGGAACCTGACTCCTGTTAGAGCTGACTTTCCTTGTGATCCAGTTTAGGGAAATTTAGATGCAGGGTTTAACGTTCCATCTCTTTTTCCTATAACACACACAATCATAGGTAAAAAACCTACCTGGATATCTAGGCATCCCTCCCACACTGCCTTGAAGCTCTGGCTGGACAGCAATTCCTACAGGGAGCTGCTATCCACATTTCTTCGACTGTGGGCTCCTCCCTTCCCTTTCAAAGTTAACAAAGTACTTGAACCTGCACATGTGTTAACTTCCCATCCGGATCATAACCCTTCCACTTTCCAGGCTGGAGCATAAACATTACAAATGAAATCTCCAATGGGTAAAGAATGAACAATCACTTTCTTAATTTTTTTTTAAAGGCACTTTAGGGCTTTTATCAGCAAAGCATCATGTCCATTAAGAAACAAATTAAGTCACTCTGCAGGCAAGCTAAGTGCTGTTCCCATGCCAGAATTAATACTCCCTCTTTCCACTGGGGATGTTTAAGGGTCCCTCCCCCATGCCCTGGGATTACAGCTACTTTTAGTTCGTAGAGGGAGGATTAATCAGTGGAGCTCCTTTGCAGAGCTCCTGAAATAGAAATCACAAATCAGGGAGACTGGGAAGGAGCCTGGGAAGTGACAAATGTGAAATTATATTGCTCTTTGTTTGGCGTCTGTGCAGGGAAGATGACTGGGATGACTTCGAGGTGCTTGCCTGATGTGGGGTGCAGCCAGTTCCTTTGGAAGGAGATCTGCAGTTTGGGGAGAGGGCGAGTCAGGGCAGGGAGGGTGGAGGGATGGCTGCGAACTTCAGCAACCAAAGGAGTTGTGAGACTTGACAGGGCTGTGTGTAGGAGGTGATAGAGACAATAGTTGAAACCACCACATCATTCTTTGCCATCAGGAGTGGTGATCCTAATGCTGGTGTGAGACCAGAAACTGTAACTTCCACTTTCTCGATATGGTGCCTCAAATCAAACTTTTCTAGATTCCTTCTCCTCACACCCATAGATGCTGATTCTCAGTCTGTCCCACTAAACATAAGACCAGAGTGTAAGATGGTCTGCCTTCTTAGTATTACCCGCCTACACTTGGACCCATCTGACTTTGTCAAAAGGGTTTTGGTATTTCAGCCCCAGTCCATCCTCTAGTGATGTTGCAGCTGTCCAGATGTAATAATACAGGTGTGCAGAGAAGGAAGAATTAATGCAGTTAATTTTCATGTAAGCGGTAACATTATAAGTCCCTTTATACCAGTTAAAGTGTGACTGTGGAGGAGGAGGGAATACTACTTTAATTACATTGGCTTTGAAGTTAATATAGTTAAGGCAGTATGAAAAATTATGTGCAGACTATCCCTAAGGGTCTAAATTGAAACAATTCCTATTGAAGAAAAAGTCTAATAGAGAAAGCCATTGAGAAAATGGTGTAAAAAGGGATAAACCTTCTCCCAGCTTCCCACACAGTACATTTTGCCCAGCTAAAGCTGTTGTACGTGGCTATGCTGTGGGTCTGAACGTCTCTGATAAGTTAGCTGAAGGAAAGGCAGCTTGACAAAGCCTATCTTGGAACTTGATTTTGGTTCCCGTGGGATGCTACTTAGAGCAGGATGAGGTGATAGCCTGACCCCTAAAAGAAAAGGTGCACCACTGCTTTACAAAGAGGCCTGAGGTTGCTAATTGGGACTCATGACACTGTCAAGAAAGTCACACTATTGCTGTGCGTGATCTTTACCTGACCACTTGTGGGACCCCAGCATGTGCTCCATCAGAGCATTGGAGGAGTATTGCATTAGCTGTTGGGTTTCCCCACAAACTTATGAACTTCTCTCAGAAAATCAGATCCAAAAATACTCCAAAATGATTCTTAGTCCTTGGTTTGTTTTTTTTTTTCCAAGTGCAAAGTACAAAGTAGGAAAAAAAACTTATGGGAATTCCCCTCAGTTTCTAACAATCTCAACTGCTTATATCACCAGGTGCATGAATTTAACCCCTTGTCTGGGGCAAGAAGGTGTGTTTGAAACACCTCCCTTCCCCCAGGGATGGTTTATGCGCAGAACCAAAACAGCCCCAGGTGTGTGTCGATTGCCAGGCACAATTCCATCCTGGGCCTAAGTGCAGGAGAGAGCAGATGCTCTTCCTAGCTTTGGCTGTCAGGGGACTGCAGATACCCTGATGTGCTCTGCCAGCTGCATGACCCACATCCCTCCAGCTGAATGGGTCAGCATGGAAAGCTGCAGCATCCCTGCCACCTCCCCCTGCCTGCAAATTACGGTGGAGTCTAGCTAGCAACATCTTCAGCTGTGCATGGGGAAAGATGACCTCTTTCTTCTTCCCCTCTACCTCAACTATTTACAGCAGGTACTAAGTCACAGGCACATGTGATCCCAGCTATACACTCTCTTTTGCAAAACTCATGGCACAAATACAGACATTTCATTATTTTCTTTGCACTGTCTCTCTTTTAGGCAGCCTTCTGCTGCAAGGGATGCTCTTCTGCCAGAGGAGCTTCAGAATATGTTTCTCCCAGTCCCCAAGGCAGTCAAATATGGAGGCAGAAGGGGATGGCCTTCTTTCCAGCCTGCACATGAAGATATTAATCAGGGGGCTGGTCCCCTACTGCCACTGTCACATGGCTGTCCTCTTACACTTCTTTTCAATCTGTTAGATGGTTGTCATCCAAATCAGTCCCCAAATATCCATCTTACTTCTGAGGTGTCATCCTTGGAATGGCCTGTCCTGCTGCCTTGGGAAAACGATCCCACATCGCAAGTCAGACACCAAACTCTCCCACCCCGTCAAGGCAGCACCACGGTTTCACCTGTGAAGATTTGCGGCCTTTCTGCTTTGCAGCTGGCGACTTGGAGAAAGGGGTGAGAAGGAAAAAGGTGGGCAGAGAAGTGGTGCTGGAGCTCAGCTCTGCTGGCCGGTCTGTGGAGCTGCTTTTATTTAGGAGCCCTGAAGTATGGTTTTCACTATGTCCTGCCTTCACTGGTGGGGAAATGTCCACCTGCCTTTGTAAATAGCTGGAGGAACAGTAATTTATTTTTTTTTCTGCTATCTGAGAATATGAAAAAATCTTGATTCGATGTTCACTTCTTTAAAGTGTGGTGTTGGCGGAGGGCCCTTCTGGAAGTTAAGCATGGAAAATAGGAATTTCCGTATGGGAATCTGAGCTCAAACATCAGATTGTACAGACAGGAGGAAAGACTGGTGGCCTTTATGGGAAGGAAGAGAGTTAGAGGAGGCAAAGGAGGTGAATGCAGTCTCACGGTGTGTTGAACAGTTAATGATTATGAGCAGACAGATCACTGAGATCCCCACGATCTCCACTTGAGCATCCTGGGACGCTGCATGCAAAGAAGGAAATGACCATGCAGAGAGGAGGAAGGAGCACCTCTGAAACACACAGCCCCATCCGAGAGCACGGGCAGTGTGCGTCCCAGTGGCTGGCAGTGTTGGGACATGAATAGACATAAAGCGTACTGCCATCATACTGCAGAGAGACCAAGCCGGGGACTGTTCACCTCTTTCCAGAGCACTCTCCAAAACTTATCACAGAACTACAGCCTCCAAACCAGCCTGACCATTCTGAATATTGCATTGCAGGTGAGGGCTTAGAAACACACCCCGTTTCTGGCTCTGTTTCCTGACGAGTTTATGTCGCCTCTTCTTCCTCCTCCACTCCTTCCCTGCATCCCCCTTTGCAGCGCTGTGGGGATCTGCTGTGGGTGGAGAGTCTTTGAAAGCTCCTGGGTGTTGCAATTCCTACCTACCAGAGAAGAGAGGAAAATCCCGACAAAGAAACATTTCTGAGGCCAAAGAAAACAGTGTCTCCTCCTCTTCGGCTCCCCACACTCAGCAGTGATGCATACCTGGGAGCACGAGGCATGTTTATTACCCACTATATGCACAATCTGAGAAATTTGTTTGTGCCACAGCAAAAAGTGGAGTCAGGCCCAAGAGAACGGGAGCTGTGATCTATGGATGCGTGCCCAGCTGCTGGGATTAGAGGTGCCTTGTCTCCAGCAACTTTAAGCAGAGTGTTCAAAGGCAGAGACATGTGAGACACTAAAACAGCCATTCTCCGGAGCAACTGGCTTCAGTTTGGCTGCCCCTGCAGGGAGTTTAAGGAGTGTCCTATCCAAATGTGCCAGGACAAAGGACCTGGGTTGGCCTGACCCTTGATTAGAGTGGACTGGTGGTAGTAAAAAGACTATTTTAATTTTTATAATGCTATAAAATACATGATGCTATGCTCTTTGAAAGTGCCATGGAAGTTTTACAGAGTTTGAAGCAAAGGTTTCCAGGAGAAGATCCCCATTGGTACAAGTGCTGATCCTTACAGTCCAGAGCAAGTGCATCATGGGTTCTGCTTGACGGCTTCCTGGGAGGGAAGGTTGTGCTTCCTAAGTAATATCAGTGATTTTTAAGGGAGTTTTTGTTTGAAGACCAGCTGTACTTCGAATTAAAGTTGGAAAGATTCAGGCTTGTGAAAGCAGTGTAGGCAAATACAGCTTTAAGCGACATTCATTGCCCTGAGTTCTGGCCTGCTGGTGGCCCCACTGGAGGTTTGAGTAGCTCCGGCACCCGGATCAGCCCCCACAGTTTTACACAGCCTTGGCTAAATAAAGGGTCCTCATTGGCTCATTTTGCTGCTATACTGCTTATTCCCATTTCATGACTATGTTAAATAATATGATCCCCTGGTACTAAACCTTATTGTATCTCACTAATGGTGTTTTGCCATAATGAAAATTGGCCATTTATTCCTCTTCATTTTCTTTTGCTTTCTAGCCTTGCTCTAGTTTATGACAATGCTTTGCCTCTGGCTACTTAGTTTATGCAATTCTGTCTTAAGAAAGACTTTGTTACAAGTTCTGTAGGAATCCAATAGTCCATAGCAACCAAATCTCCATTGCCTTTTTATCCAAAGACCAATAGACCAATAAAACATGTCTTTCTGTGTTGAAAATTTGCTTGTTAGACCTTAACATATCTCAATCAGTGGTGCTGTAATTAAGTTTTAAATTTTCATTACAAAACTTGTTTATCAGAGTAAGATGTATTGATTTGTATTTCCTGGGATGAGTAACCCTAGTGTTTCTGAAAATGGTGGACTAGATGTTTGCTATCTTGCAGCTGTCTAACTAATTTTATTGAGAAATTACGTATTTTCCTTCAAAATTTCTTTCTTAGGTGCCTTCAGAATTTTTTAACCTGGGCCATCAGAGAGTAGTGATTTACAACTCTTTAATGTGATGCATTTATTTTAGCATCTTTTCTTTTGACACATCAATTCCTGACAGTGTCTCATCTTTATGTGCAGGTTGTTAGCCTCACATATAATTAAGATTGTCCGGCATTTCCCATCATAAGATCTTATTTTTAGTTATGTAAGCCCTTTTCTGGGCAGAAATTTTTCACGGTTACTCACTATTCCTTTTGGGGGTACATGTATTTGTGACTGTCTAATCCAAAATGATGTAGCAATTTTCAAGAATGAAGCCAGAAAAAAATATGCCTTTGTCCATGTTAAAAAATAAAGGTAACCTTTTTCTTTAAATTTCCTTTAACCTGCATGCTGTGGAAATAGGACTTGGAATTGAGCACTTGGGTAGCCTCTGAGTTGGGAATGCACCATGTGTCTCTTCATGAACCTGCCCCAAATCTGGCCTCCAAAAACTGCGTTTTGCACGTGCCTGCTGGAAATGACTTGGATTGTAGAAGCAATGTTGCCCCAAGACTCTGTCTGTCCTGGGCATGTTTGACACACTAGGCCAGGCAGAATTTGCTGTGCAAGGGCTGTAGCGATGTGGAAGCAGCTTTCAGTGAATGCTTGGTGGACGGATTCACACAAGAGCCTGGTGAGGGTTGGAGCTTCACCTGGGAGCTGGTGAGAGCAAGAGAGAGAGGGGAACTGGGCTGGAATCTGCAGAAGGGTGAAAGATTGAGACATGATGAACAAAGAGACTGAGCCTAGAAAATGTTTTGGGTGAGGGAAGTGGGATCAGGGAGTCAGGCTGGGACTGGGATCATGGAGAAGGAGACTGTGTCTAGGTGATGGTTTGATCTCCCCCTCCTGGCCACCAGTGTGGCATTCATCTTGCATAGCTTGGTACGCTCTATTTCTGTTTACAGTCGGTGGCACTAGTAGGGAACAATTCATCTGACCTATATTAAGTGTCTGCTTAGGATGAATCATGCCCCAGGACTGCTGCGTTTTCTCTGCCTTGACTACAAAAGGCTTATCAGATGATTAGCTCAGCTGGACACCTCTGCATTTGTTCAGATGGGGCCCGGGCTCACAGCCTGCAGGAGGGATGTCAGCTGCTGAATCCCCTGGGTTTTTTAAGCCTTTGGAGGCTGATGAGAACTGGGGATTTGCCTGTATAGCACAGCCCTGGGCCCACGCTGGCACGCAAACCATCTGCAGGGCATCCCTCCTTGTCACGCTCCAACCCCTACAGCCCCCGCTGGATGCAGTGCTGACTCCTTGGTCCTTCCTTCCACCTCTTCCCCTGGGGTTGACTGGGGCTGGCTGGGTGAGGGTCTTGTGGAAGGCCAGTCCTCAGTGGCTGAGCTTGGGTGGGTGGTGAAATAATGATGGGACCTTGCAGGGACACCAGCAACCCTTGAATGTGGGTTGAGGAGGATGTTGGGGAGCTGAGACTGATGGGACAAGGTGTCTTGGAGGCACTGATGGGAAGGGGCAGCAAGACTCGGTGTTGAGTCTGAGGAGACGATCTAGCATGGGACACCAACAAGGGCAGGGAGCATGGCTGGGAGCACAGGAGATGAGGAACCCAACTGTGCAGGCAGCAGAGCAAGCACCAAGGAGAAAGGAAATACTGAAATGCTATTTATTAAGTTAGTGCTGCCTACCTTGTGCAGTGAATAAAACAGGGCCCTGCAGGGAAAACACTGTGTAGCCACGTAGTTAACGCATAAGGGAGCAAACTAATGATTGCCTGAAGATTCCTGCCTTTTCCTAATTTTTCAGTGCTTGACTTTGTACTGTCATTTTAATAAGTTTTGTTATGTGTCAGATGTACATACTCTGCTATAATGTTTCTGCAATGAGTGATGTGCATCCTCATTTTCACCCTGTTGCATTGCACAATGTTTCTGTATTTAATGCTTGGTCCAAAAAGCAACTTATGCCTCCAGCCCTTTGCTGCTGTCCTACCAGCAGGTATGAGCTTGAAGGAAAATCCAAACCTCTGACCTTCCTGTCTAGAGGCAGGAACGTTTCCCATCGAATTGCACGGTCACTTAATGCCTTATCCTGGGTGCGAATGCTCATGTGGTTAACAGAGCGCACACTAGAGCAACAAAACCCAGGCAAGGAAATCAAAGGCATATTTCTGCTCTGTTTTTGTATTACCAGTTGTGTTTAATGCAGTGCACTTAAAATGCCTCTAGAATGCTAGAGTGTTTTTGATGGTAAATTTAACTGCCAAATTATTGCCTGCCTCACTGGGATCCCTTCTCGTCTTCGCATCCATATACTCCTCGTCTCACTTCACCACTAACGGGAGAAGGGCGAAATGTGCCGCCAGCCTAGCGAGAGCAAAGCCTGAGGAGTTTGGAGTCGTTCCTGGGTTGTTCAATATCACCCAGGAGACGAGGCTCTCGCCTGCGCAACGAACATTGCCAGGTTAACACAGAAGGACTGACACTGACCTACTATTTTCTTCTTTTGGCAGACATCTCTGAATCACACAGTGCAGAAGTCTGGGTTCAGCTGGTGATTTGAGAACTAGCTGCCCTGATACCAAGCAAGGCTGGCCAGAAATAGAGATAAGAGACTGTCAATATCTGCTCTTCCCTTCATGCACACAGGAAGCCTGTGATGAATGTTTTAGATTCATATAACTGTTGCCCAGGGGCCACCATTTTAAGGGAAGCGCCAAGGCTAGGGCTTAACCCCCAGTACAGCTTTTTCTGGAAATAAACCTGCTCAAAAAATACCACAGACCAATAAAAATATTGCACAGCAATTCACATTAAAAAATCCCATGAAAGAAACATTCTTAAAACCAAGGAAAAAATCCCTTTTGGGGGTTTGCAACACAAACGTTACTCTGTTAGCGCACAAAATTCAGATTAAACCTGACTAGAAACTGAAGTGAAAGCCAGGCGTCTGTTTTCATTGTCCATCAGAGAGAAATGCCAAGGAACAAGCAAACAGCAGAAAGTGAAGAGCAAATTGGATTCTGAAAAGCCTTGCAAGGATAAGCATTTGAGGTATCCTCTATAAATCAGTGTACGCAATGTTTAGCATGCCAGCATCCATTCAAGTTAATTAGACTAAAGTCCTGTGCCATCAGCTCTGTGAAAAATCGAAAATCGCAACAGCTGAGCAAGTGGTACCCACAATGTCACAGGAGAAAAATACAAATGTGGATGCGATGGGACTGGTAGGATTTACACTTTCACAGATAATACAGATGACACATGTATGCACTGGTCAACTGATCACGGAGAAAGTGTTTCTCACCTGCACAGCGCTCCTGGGAGTCCCAGAGACCAACCTCTCATGCATAAACCAGTTTTCAGGCTGCACTGGGCACTTCTAGTCTGTGCTGCGTATCGTTAGTAGGTGCATGAGGAATTGCAAAGAAAAACTCTTCTGCCTAGTTTAAAATAGATCTGTGAGTGGCGGAGAGGGTCTGTCTGTGGTAATGCAAAGAGAACAGCATAATTCGGTGGCTCTCAAAGCACTGGAGAGAGCTGAGCTGTGGCAGAGCTGGATACCAGGTCTTGAGCGTGGTGACTGTACTGGGCTGTCTGGAGATCTGAGGTGACAGGCTGGGTCACACGCACAAGAGAGGGGCACGTTACATAAAAGTCACTTAACCTAAGGATCTTCAGGAGCAATTGTGTTATAGCTAGCCATGAGGAAATGAATAAAATTTAAAGAAAAAAGTGTCTCCTCGCAGTAAACAGAGTTTTAATCATCATGGAAGTGAGGCGGTGTAAAGGACTGGATAGCTCAAGGAAATGGTCTGAACTGAGTCAAGCTCAGCAGTGATTAAAAGCTGCTACCACTTCATGGCAGTTCAGGGGATATTTAAGACGAGCCGATAGATCTCAGACCATAGGCATCAACATCTTTGTAGCACCACCTAATTGGCTCCCATGTTGGCAGTCTCAGCACTGATGCAGGGAGTAAATCCACTGCTCTGGGTGGGGAACAACCTGGGGTGCTCCGGCAGAGCAGGGGATGGAGGCGTAGGCAAGCTTGTCATGCCAGTGGCTTTATTTTTCTTGCTCTGAGGAAAAATAAAAGCTCCCAGCAATTCCAGACGTCAGCCCAGTCCTGCTCAGAGAACTGAGATCTTTCCAATAAAGAAAGCCAACAGCAAGGCAAAAATTTGTAGCCCTGCTCCTCTAATTGCAAGGCTCTTCCCCAGCCCCATTAATTTCCTGTGAAACTGAGAAGTTTAGTCAGCATTAAATCTGGGAGTGTTGCCTTCCATTGGGCCCCTCTGTTATGCAGCCGACAGGCTTACATTTTTACTGTGACAAATATTTTATTGACATTGATACAATATATACATTGCAAAAGAGCATTCGGGATAAAGTATTTCTGTATTTCAGTGGGGAGACATGTTTGCTATACAGATGGCTGGAGTAAATCTGGCCTCACAATTAAAATCTGTTTAGAGTTTGTAGCAAAGTGACTGATGGATTAGGCTCGGTGCTCCATCAATCCCCCCTCCTCATGCCTCTCTGTAGAACAACATTGATGGCAGGTCATAAATAGCCATTTGTACAAAGTGCAGGAACTCTTTAAGTATCATTTTATAGCTAGTATATATATTCCAAGTGGCTGGCAAAATGCAAAGTGCTTGGGGTCTTTAAGTAGCAAGGGCAATAGACCGTGGGTGGCAAGCAATACCTTTCTATTTGTACCAAGGTTGCGCTGTCATATAGGAATGGGGATATTGTTAATATTCTGGTAAATCCCTTATTTGCTACACACACAAAATTCGGGTCCTTTCCTAAAGATAGTGGGGCAGTAAATGGTGTTTCCTGGCCACATTCCTGCCTGGACGCTCTTTAAGTCTCCCTAACACGGAGAACAATTCAATGCGGGTCTTCACCTTGCTTTTTTTTGCCCTATACTCTTGCATAATTTTAGTGGACACCAGTATACAGCCACTTTGTTCTTCTCCACAAGTTTTTTGTCTCAAGGCTGGGGGAAAATTTTGTGTTATATGAAGACAGGTGGGCTCTACCAATTGTGAATTACTTCAGCAGTGCTTACCACTGCTCTGCAAGGGGCCCATTGCTCCTCAGTGTTAAAAAGCAGAATAGAAATGTAAAATATTAAGGTAAAAGCACTGCAGTAACAGCAGCCACATGCCAGGGGCCGGGAGGGCTGGCAGAGGCATGGGGCAGAGTCTGGATGCAGCCTCTTGTCTCACCAAGAACAGGAGCATCCCGAGCGGCTCTGAGCAGAGGGAGGTGGCCTGGGCACCTCCCTTGCTGCGGCAGGACTGTTCTGTGTCCCCACCAGCCTCCCTCTAAATTAGTTGGTTCCTAAAAGCAATCTTAGCCAAGAAGGCCCCTATACAGTGCCCTTGTAGCGTAGCGAGCTCAAGTGCACGACTACAGGCTACTGCCCAGTCAGAGGTGGGTGCTAGCAGTGCACGTGTCTCCACTGGTGGGACACAAGCCAGGCTCCTGAGCTGCGTATCTTCTGCCCTGCTGCACAGAGACCTAGAATGGTTTAGGTTGGAAAGGACCTTGAAGATCATCGAGTTCCAACCTCCCTGCCATGGGCAGGGACACCTCCCACTAGACCAGGTTGCCCAAGAGAGTATCACCAGGAGAGTGACACCATGGAGAGTGTCCTCAGCTGCCAGAGAGAAGCCTGCAACAGAGGAGGTCGAGCCCCAAGGAAACCTTTCCTTTCAGTGCTCACTATGTAGAAGCAAGGCTCACATTGCTAGGGAACGTCCCTGCTCTCCATATCGATTCTCACCCAAGATGTAAAGCCAAGAGTAAGCTTCCTGGTGATCAGAAACAAAATGACAAGCAAAGAACCTTTCAAAAACACCTACAAAGGAACAGAACATACTGGGCTGCAGGTACCAGCAACTCCTGTTTTCTCCTGCCATGGTGGTACAGGAAAGAGAGCCTCAGAAGGAGGTTGTGGTTCAGATCCCATGCCTTAATTGAGGCATTGGTGTTCTCTTGAACACTAACTCCCAGGTACTTCCACATGGAAATGTATGGGTTCAGCTCACAAACTTAGTGCTTCCAGGCATGTTGTCCCTGGATTTTCCCCTTAAGCCCAGTGTGACCTCTACAGCTTCCCCAGGGGAGAACCACTGTGGTGTCGGAGGTGGGAGAAAATTCCAGGGAAGAGGGAAGTTTTGCATCTTATCCTTTCCGTGTTCTGGCTTGAAGATTTCCACTATTTTAAAAAATAGTAGTGGTAATCCAACCACTTGTAGTTAAGGGGCAGAGATTACTAAACACTATTGTAAATTAAATAGGGGAGGACAAGTCCTTTTCCCCTTCTGGAGTCCTGCCATTTATTAATTTTCTGTAATAGTGAGTAATATTTTCTTTGAGGCACAGAGAGCAATTCTCCTCCCTGACCTGTTATGTCCTGACAACAGCAGCAGAGCTTAACTGAGGAATAAACAAGGAGTTATTTATTTGTTCTTGGCTCAATTAATTCCTGGCTTGGAAACTCAACGCAGAAATCAGGCTATTTTCGCATGTGCATTGTAGTAAAATGGTGTCAGGATGAGCCATGCCTGGCAGTACCTCATGCCTGAGAATTAGGAGGGAACCATTATATTTGGAAAGAGATAGAATCCCATTATGGCACTGGAAAATACATTCCCCTCACAACAGGATGCAGTAGCCTCCAACAGCCAAAAGCCCAGGAAACCCAATGCCAGGAAAACCCATCTGCTTCCCTAGGATGCCAGTCCAAGGCATAATCATGGGTGGTGTTGAAAACATAGCTGCAGAAAAACATGGAAAGTGAGTTTTGAGTCCTGTCACTCACTTAATACTAGCCAAGCTCCACTTCTCAGGAGCACCCTGGAATCCGGCTCCAACAAATGCTTCTCTTGAAGTATTAATATATCAGCTCTTTTTTTTCTTTTTTAAAAGGATCACTCTTTCTGTTGTTCGATGAACAATCCAAACACAGGGCTAGCTGAACACCTCCTTACACGCTCTGTTACAGAGAAGGCTGTAGAGAGGACACACACATGTCTGCTGGCAAATAGCCGTCTTGCACGGAGGAGGGTGGAGGGCAGAAGGCTTCAGGGCTCCAGTGATGGGTTTCAGTCACAGGCGCTCTTGCACCAGGCGTCTGCATTTACTGCTATTACTTGGTGTGAGAACGAAAATAATCATCTTGCTGTGCAGACGTGTAATGAACCTGGTTTCTCATCCTACCGGAGGTGGCCACATTCTAATAAAAGTAAGAAAAAAGAAGGCAGGACACGAAGGGACCAAGTATACGGAAGGACTTGCACAAGTCCAGATTGAGAGGTCTCCCAGCCAAAAGCTCACATGTGTAGGATGCAGACAGAAAGCAGTTATACACTCAGATGCTAATCACCTTTAATGCTGCTCCAAAACCATACAGTGAAGAAAAGGCCATGCAACACTGACTTGTGGACTCCCAGCTAACCCAGAGAGCTGAGTGGCCAAATGGTCTCAAACACAACAAGAGGCTTTGAAAGTTCTCTATAACACACAAATATCCTATATAGCCACTTAGGTCCAGCTTTGCTAAACAATACATTAACAATGCTGGCAAATGTCTGGATGAGCCTTCTCACTTTCCATTGCTACCACTGAGGGAGCCAAAGCAGTCTTAATAATAGTGGGAAATTTGGGCCAAAAAGGCCTTGGACTATATTTGACATCAGGTATGTTGGTTCATTTTTTTCAGTTGATTGACACTGAAGGGACCAGAGAGAGGCTCACAATGGCATGTTGCTGCTGCTGCTGTTCATTCCAGGCTATTAGCATGAACAGAAACAGCCATTCCATGCTGATGCCACAAGATTTTCAGCCATCTGTAACATCTGAGCCTTTTTCCGTCCACTGTGAGAAATAACTCAGGGAAGACAGGTAGGGGAACAAATCCTTAGCGGCTCCTGTTAGCGGCTAGGAGAAGATGATAAGGCTTGGAAGGAGGGATTGCAGATGCTCTTCTCTCCTATAATGCTTCACTTCTACGAACCCGGTAGGGCCAAAATCAACCCAAAACCTGCCATTACATCTGTAGTTTCTAGTAAAAAGGTGATCTTCCCAGCTTGTTGACGCCCAAGAACGAGAGCTCCAAGGGAGGAAGGACTCTTTATTCCATCTGTTCAGGTAGAGGAGGAAATGACTCTTTGACTATTTCCATTTTTATGGGTTCCCTACCCATAGTTCTCTGTGTGACAGGGCAATAGAACACTATAACCCTGGATTTTAGATTTGTAAGAGTCAAAATAATTTATTTTTAATTGCAGATAACATTCGTGTTTGGGGGCAACAGTTAATTAACTGCCCATTCACCATGTCTCCCTGGATGCGGGTAAAGGCACAGAACTGCTTCTAACTTGGAGGATATTGTGTTTACTCATGTCTTGCTGCTCACCTGGGAGTACCAAACACTTGATTTCATTGATCTGGGTCCTTGCTTTGCTACGCACTTTTAGCTTTCACCCTATAAGTATTTGCTGCAGAAAATATAAATCAAAGAATTCAGAGAGCCAACATAGACTGAAAGCCTGACAGTGACAGCTGTTACAGAAGACTTTGGGCTAAAGATGATGGTTGGGGCGTTATTAGAGCAGAAATGCCTCTGGTAAATCCTCCCTGTGTGGATGTTAATTGAGGTGAATAAGTAGCTGGATTAAGAGGGCAAATGTTTCTGTGGGGATTAGAGGAAGACCTGCAAAGGAATACCTGAGCTGATATGCCTAGCCATGAGTGGTGGAGTTTGGTAGATGGGTATCCAGAAGCTATTCCCTATAGGACACCCTCATCAGTGAGTGAGAAAAGAATTTGATGGGTTGACTCTGTCATCAAGGATCCCGGGAAATTGGGGATTTAACTCTTCGCTGGCACTGGTATTCTGGATTTTCCTCAGATTGTGCATGTGTTCTTCCTCTGAGTAAGTTTTCCATCCTTGCATAGCTAATGCCAAGGACCGATACATTCAGCTTTATGATCACCAGAGTTGCAGTGAAAACTGGCTTCTTTTGGAGGCACAGATTCACCACCAGCAGGAGGAGAAGGGCCTGGTGCCAGGCAACTGCTGGCCGACAGCAATGGTTCCCTCCTCTTAGCAAAAGGTCCCAGAAGGCGTGACATGAGGAGGTTTTGTCTGGCCTTCAGGGCTGAAATTCTGGCCAGTCTCTCATCGCTTGATATTTCAGGTGGTCAGAAAACATTTTTGAAAATGTAGGAAATCTTGCTTTTTATTACCCTGCCATTTTCAGTAATGACTGTGCAGTAGCCCTGGACAGAGACATATGGTTTACAGTAGAATATCCATCTCCATAGATTTATTTTCCATGGTTATTTATCATATTTGTCCTTCTTTAGTAGCACAACCATCAGTTATATACAATGTAAAGGAGGAGGTGATAAAGCGCCAAGTGCTGTGCTCTTGTCTTACCAGCATCAGGACTGCTAATGGGACCATCTGGCTCCAGGGCCCTCTTTATTGCAGTGGACACAAAGGGACACCTCAGGGTGAAGGGTAAAATCCCCTGTAATGGACAACTGTGAAACACTAGGCCCAAGGCATGATGGTGGCATTTCTGCCCCAAGCACTTCTGGCTCACATGTGTGATGTTACAGAAGATGTTACAGATCTGTTTTCCCCTTCTGCCCCTCAAAGATTTCATCACAGCATCTCTTAAGGTTGATATCAACCACATTGTTGGTAGTTTATCATTTGGAGACTGCACATTGCCCTTAGAAATCCCAAGGCAAAGTATCACAAAACCAGCCTGTTTTTTCCATCTTATCAGGTGGTTCTTCCATCCCACTTGTTAGAAGGCCACTCAGCCCTTCTATTTTGCCTCCAACAGTGTCCAATTCTTGTTTCACTGAGGAGCTCTCTTCCACTCTTCCCACACTGGGTTGGTTAGCAGGCAAGCTTTACCACTCCCCAGCCCTGGCTCCGGGACTCATCAAGATTACAGACAAACATCCCTGCTGCTCTCATAACTCTCTGTTTTCTGCAGGAAACTAACAGCATTTCTGGGAACCTCCTTTTTATGGTTGAAGATGAGGGGAGAAGAAGGAGAAAAGGAGTGTCTCAGCCTCTGCCAGACAGAAAAAGGCTAGCAGTATTTCTGCCTCTGCAGTGACATCTTTCAGGGCTAGAACACCACAGCTGATCAAAACAAAAAAGTCATATCCCTTGTTTTAGTTTGTCCTTTATTTTTCCAGCATTTTTTCTGGGTTTCTTGAGAAACTTCCTGTAGATATGCTGTGATCCTGGTGACCCCCTCATTTTGATGCCCAGACCTTCCTATTCATCCTCCAGTCAGACCAGTCTTACTGCTTCTGTCACAATTCTTTACACTGCAACCCCTACATAGTTGTCCCTACAACTCCACTGGGTTCCTGTCCTGTTATTCATGTCCTGGGGCAACCTCAGTCAGTGGTACAGCACCTTCTTCTACTCCAGTCTGTGACCTCCAGGCTTTCCTGCAGATAGATCCCTGCTATTGACTGTCCCATTTCTCTGCTGTTCAGCCCTGAATCTTTCCAAAGCAGAGATTGCCATCATGATGGTATTCTGGTGTCCATTAGTAGTGGTCAAGATGAGACCTGGCTCTATCCAGGATCCATATATGCAGAGGTGAAAGGCATTAATCTCTCCTGGCCAGGTGCTGGCTCTCATTTCAGGCTTGGTTAGTGTTGCTGCTCCATCACTGAGTGGACTCTCAGATTGCTTCCCAGAGAGAAACAGCCAAAAAGGTTTTCCCGCCTGCTCCCCAGCTGCAATCTGCTGTTTATTTGGAAGGACATAAGGAACCAATAAACTGACTGTATAAGAAGAGGCAAAACCCCAAAACACTATGCAGCCTGCCTGAAACTAAAATTCTGCGTGGTTAAACTGGACTCTGGGAGAAACACTGGGCACAAGATGAAAAAAAGCAAAATCTGGTGCCAAGGAAAGCAGAGGACTACAGAAGACATTTAGATAATTGAGAAAAAAAAACAAACCTTGGACACTGGAGAGAAAAAGGGAGAAGACCACAACCTCTTTGATTCTGAAGATACTTCTGAAGATAAGGCTTGTTTTTGCTTTGTGTGTAAGGTCACTCCCCAGCTTTCTTTCTAAGCATTCAGTTTTGTTCACTGGATGGTCTACTCTGTGGACCATCAGACCAAGGGGAACGTTTGAGCATAGTCCTGGTCTTGGTAACACAAGCCTAAGAGGCTGAGTATCTCCACCAAATCTGGGAGAATTGCTCTGGCTTTACAGCCATAAAAGTACGAGCAAAATCTTGCAGATGGAGACTTCATATAACAAATGGTTCCAGATTAAACTGTGAGTCAGATGCTAAGCAGGAGGCAGGTGTGACATACATCTGTGCAGTGGCAGACAGCCAGTCTTTAGGGGGAGAGGGTTTTATCTGCCAACAAAACTAAGAGCCCAAGGGAAGAGAGAAGACTAGAGTCCATTTTAGAGAGCTAAGAGATTTCTGGGAACAGGGACGGGCTGAGGTAAGCCCCAAAACAGAGTCTGAGAAAGAGGAGGAAGAGAAAAGGGTCTACCCAGGAAATCTGGGTGAGTGAGTAGTGGGGGAAACTTTGAGGCTAGAAAATAATAATTTTATAATATTTTATTTACCGAACTGGGCTGAGTCATATCCAGGTCTAGACTTGCACCAAGCTGAAGGACATTCAGCTGATAGAGTCTGACTTAGCTTTAGCTGGAGATAGTGGAGGGAGACATTCATCACTGTACCTATTGCCCGGCTATGGAAGAGTGAGAGAAGTTCCAGAGGCTTGGCTGCTAACAGACCTGTGCCCTTTTTTGTATAGAGAAACCCTTGTTAGACAGCATTGGTGGGAGGAAACCACTCTTGACTAGAAAGGGGCTTTCCTTCAGGGTAGTAACGTGCGTTGTTTGTTAGCTGGAATTTCTGTTTTCCTCTGCCTGAGAACCTCTTCTCCTTCATGCAATGCTAGTATGAGAGGAAGCTGTTTTGTCATTTAAAAGAAAGAAACAGATGGAATATGTGGCAGTGTTAAAAAGCTCCAGCTTGTTGCCACGGTAACTGAGGGGGATATATTTTTTAATTATTATTTTAAATTCTTCATTGTCTTCATTAAAGGTAAAAACGATAGTGGAGAATAAACAAAGCGATGCCCTGCTGTGCAAATCAGTCCCTCAATAAATAAAATTAAAGGAGTGCTCTGCATTGCAAATGCTGATACAGTCACCAGAAGGGTGGAAGGACTGCAGGTTATCTGAGGATGATGAATTATGCATGCTGGCACATTAAGGACACGGCAGGGTCATTTGGTACCTCTGCCCTATAACTTCTGCTGGGTGGGTTTGGACGAGTCTGCTGGACAAAGACCCAGCCTGCTTGCATCAGGGAATTGTCCGATCAGCCTTAGGGATCAGTAGGGAATCCTCCCAAACATTCATCATACAGACCATTGGCCAAGGAAGAAGGTGCAGTAGCTGTGAGCTCCCTGTGAGCCGTTAAGCACTGGCACTCTGGGATGGAGGATGTCTGACATCCTGAACTGAATGCCTGAGGAGTTATGTCTAGGCAAATGATGAGTGAGTGTCTTCCACCCAAGGTATCTAACAAACTTCACCGACTTACTACAACTTGTACATATTGGTAGCACTCTGCCCAGCACTGAAATTCAGTTAGCCCTGCTGTGAGCTACAGCAGTCACTTTTCAGTTCATAGCTACGCAACAATTAAGAATATGAAGGGAAGAGGCACTCTTGGCCATCTGAGACAATAGGATAAACCCAGGGCGGACTGTAACTCTTCTGGCTTGGTATTTGGTCCAGGCACAGAAGTAGCGAGAGCACCGGTACTAAACAGACTCAACTGTGGGCTTTGGGGGACATCTCATGTTAAAGAAAACATCCCAAGCTTCTTTGACCTTACTTGTTGACTCACCCACAGTTAGGCAGGTGTGGTTAGGCATCGAGAGATTAAAGAGGCAGTTACAAGGGGAAAGTGGTTACGTGGCTGAGTGAAGAACAGGCCACCTTTGAAAGGAAACGTTTTTCTCTTGATGAGCCCAAGGTCAGAGAAGAGAATGTCTGAACACAGCTCTAATTTGATCGAGAGATTACATTTCATGATAACGAGTTCATACACAGAAAAATCCCTGTTATTACTTCTTCTGACTGTGTTCATTATTGCTGATGGAACAGATTAAAAATACACCCAAGCCTGGGAGATTCTCCCTGGAGAAGAGAATGGGTAGAGGTCCTCCAGCTTTCCTGCCTCTGCCCCCAGCCCTCATCCTTTCCCAGACTTTCTGCATGCCCAAGCATCCAAGCGTGAGGGAGAGACAGCTCAGATGTGGGATCTGGGGCATAGGCAGCTGCTCCCTCTTCCCTCAGAGAGAAGAAATAAATGTGGTCTAAATTTAACGCCGCTTCTGCTCCTTGCATTTCCAGTGAAGTCTGAGTCTCCAGGGGCTGTGGAGTTGCCACCAGCAGGGACAGGACAGTACCCCTAGCTCTCATCAGTCTGGGAGCCCTGGATTTGCTGAGCAGCTCCGGGCACAAATTCCCTTAGTTAAACAAATGGACAAGGGAGTCCATGACCCTCTGTCTTTGGTACATCCCTACTGGGAGGAGAGTGAGTAAACATCAGTGAACGATCATCTTTTCCCCTCTGCAGATATCTCTATATTGGCAGGACCAGGTCAACTATTAAGGCATAAACAGTCTTTGGAAGATGAGAGCTATTTCTGAAATCATATAAACAAGAATGAATCTCACAGTTTTCACTGTCTTTGCTAGTAAGCGACCTGACTCTTCCAAGTACAGGAATGAGAGAGTTGTCCAAGGGTCCTCTCCAGTCACTGTCTGGGTCCTTCTTTATTCGCCCCTATAAGTGGTCACTGCATGTTAAGCAGCCAGAAAACAGCTCTAAGCAGCTCTATTTTCTCCAGAGACAAAAATGAGGAGGTATCTGCCTGCTCGGTTTCTCATGACTACAAATGTACCCGCCAGCCAGACCGTATCACTCCGGGAGTCTTCCTGACGCAAGGGGAATAGTATTATCCATTTTGATAGCTGTTCACATGTCATTTAATCCTGACTCTTTCAGTAGGTCTAAGTATAGTATTAAGCATAAGAGAAAGTAGGAAATATTATACAATAATCATTAGAGATAGAATACGATAGGAGCATAGGTAGTAGTTTCGCACGTATGAGTACCCATTACCAAGACAGCTTTTGTCAGCTCAGCATTAGGTAGGCTAAGTGGAAGTTAAATGTCCAGGAAATATTGGAGGTGTGAGACAAATGACTTCAGGCTTTCCACGGGCAAAAGGTCAGAAGAAATGGCCTCATTGCCAAGAAGTCAGTAGATATAATTTTTTACTTAGGTTATAACATAACTGAGGACATAGTTTAGATAAAGATAAGATGGTCTGATCGGAATTATATTGCATTTTTACTGATTTACTTGTGGTATCACATTGTAAGATTGCTAAATATATTTCCTTGTACATATTACAGGAAATTCTAGTCTCATAAAGGAGGTTCCTTCAACCCTTTCCTGCTAATGTCTGTGGGGTCACACAGTGTAGCTGGGTCCAGCTCTTCTGAATGATGTGGTGTCAGTCCTCACACACAAATCTGCTGCTTCTCTTTCTCCTTTAATCTAAAAATCCCTTTGATTTCCACCTGATACACATCAGCACTGTGGTTATCTGAGAACTGTCTCAAGGAGGGGATTCAGCTTGCAGCTGGGAAAGGATGCTTGGGTATGACTCTATTTTATCCTATCCAGCTCATCCGTAGAGGGATAGCCCCAGTTACAGAGGAAGCATTTTCTCCACCTGCTGA
>NW_009647419.1:4483261-4505090 GCF_000708025.1 Charadrius vociferus | reverse complement strand
GAACATATCTTCTCACTCTTTTCTTCTAGCGAAAATGGCAGCAGGTCATGATCTGTTTACCTAGCTACTGGTAACAAGCACAGCAAGGATCACTAGTCTCCCATGGCTGTTGTTGATAGCTTGCAGGGGCCGATACAAAAACAATAGCGTTCTGTCAAATAAACAGAAATGTACCTTGGGAAAATACCCTCTATCTTCGTGATCTGGGTTTTGTGACCTGATGATCAAGTAACAGCTGCTGATGGGCCCATCACACAACTACTGATGTGCCCATTGCCAATGTTACAGTTTCTGGGATCAGGTGGCCCATGTGGAGCTGTTAAGACACGGTATCCCATCCTCCCAGCATCTTCAGAATTTCAGAAATATCCCCGCTTCACAGTGGGGAGAAAAAGGGAAAACTTTCAGTCTTTCATGGGTTTCGGTGAGAGATGACAGACTGGGAGTGGATGCTGGGAATAGCTCATGTGCAGGAGATTACAGCACTGACCAAGGATGAATAACACTGGGGTCCAGGTTTCCAAACTCAATTAGAGGAGCCATGATTTTGAAACTTGTGCCCCTCCCATTGACCACCACCTCATGCTGAGCATTCTGAGCATTGCATATATTCACTTGTACTGTCTTTCTCGCATTCCTCTTAGAAATCACACCCAGGAGCCAAAGAGACGGTTCCTGAGACTGGGATGTTCCTCTCAAGAGGTTCAGTTTTTCAGAATTAATAATTTGTTACAAAAAAATTTTTGGAGTTGAAAAATTCCGATGTAGGCCTGGTTATAGGGATCCCCAGTGAGCACTATTCATCCCTCCAAAGCAAGGCTGATGCTGAACTTCGACAGCACTTTAGGAATTGGTCTTACTCCTGCAGGAGGAGAAGATCACATCCTTTTCTTTCTATGAAGTTAGTTTTAATGTTTTTCTTGTTCATTATACATATATAAAAATATAGTATATTTATTAAAATATATATTTTTATATATATACATATACTCTCTATATATCTATAAACTCACTGAGTCCACACTGAGCTTACCCTTGCCTGAGATCAGCGTGTGGTCCCTCTGTTTCAGCATTCCTCTGGAGCAATGAAAAAAGCTCTAGGGACAGAGATAGATTAGTCTTTGTGTAAATGTTTTTCCTGGTCCTCATTTCCAGGAAGGCCCATCCTGTGCCTCCATCTGCCCTGCGAGATTGAAATTTTCCATGTGGACTCATTCCCCAGGTCCTTCCAAGCATGGTACTTACAGGGAAGTGCAAATGAGTGAGCTGGGAGAAGAGAACGCATTTTTGATCTCTCTTTTTCCCCTGACCAGCTTCAATGAAGAAGCAGTTTTCAGAGGGCGGAGCATCTGACCTGTCTAATTTTATCTGTAAGGATGCAGATCTATCTTTTCGAAGCTGTTTTCAAAGTGACTCTGATAACAGGACTGCCTACAGATAGGGCTGCAATGATTATTCAAAGCATTAATCAGGGAAAAAATTATGCCAGTTACTGATTAACTAATTACTGCAATCAAATATTCACTCCCCTCTTTGGAACGATGGGCACGGCACGGGGAAAAGGCGACAACAACAACAACAAAAACCCTTAAAACAAAAAATAGTCGCTTTAATCTTTTGTGAGCTGGGGGAGGGGTCCAGCTGTGAGAGGCTGAAGGGGCTGAGGGAGGGCAGAGGGCTCCAGCTGGGGCTCCTCTCTCCCTCCTTTCACTTCAGTGCATCTTTGCTCGCTCCAGCTTGCGCTTTAATGAAGCGCCAGGAAGGAACAGCCAGCGCTTCATTAAGGGAGAAGCGTTTGAAAGTGACCCCTGCTAATGGCAGGGAATTAGAGGTTCGGTAACGCCACTCAGCTCCCTGCTTCTGCCCTCTGAGAACCGCAACGGAGGGTGCGTCCCTGCGGCAGCGGAGGAAAATCCCGCACTTGCAGAAAGGAAACTTTCCAGGAAACTCCCTCCGTCCAGATCCCCCACTGTGCCTGTCAGCGGGTAATGCAGAGTCAAGCTGGAATACAGGAAAAGGGACACCTGGAGACTTAGCGTCACACTCGGAGGGTATTGCACAAACCCCAGGACGTTTCAGAGGAGGTTTGAAAAGTATAGATGGAGGCAATATGTAAAACAGGGGCAAGGAGATAAAATAAAGGCAAACCGCATTAATCAGTCTAAAGGCAAATCTCGACTGAGCATCTATCTGGCTGTGGAATAGTCTCCCAAGGAAAGGGGTGGAAGATCCTTAGCGGCTATCTTAAAACAGCCAGCACACGGTCTCAGTCTCTTTGCACCACTTGCTTAGTAAGGTTAACATGTTTCAGGATCAAGTGGCCTGTAGTACTGCCACTTATTCGGAAGTGAAACTCCTATCAGTCCTCCGGCAATACCACTTTCTATAAAACAGAGGTTAATACTGAAATATTTTGCCTGTTCAGAAGCTTACATACCTGGCTGGATACAAGTCTAAGTGCTGCTCTGCAGCCATTGCACCTATTCTGTGTACATCACTGCAATGGTTTGCCGTCTGAGCTCTGCAGATTCCTGGGGGGCCACAGACTGCTGCTACAGGACTTGCAGATGATAACAAATGCACGCGAATGTGGTCAGTTGTCTTACATTTGTTCTACAGGAAATAAATAACACTTGCACTGGAATTTTTTTAAGGAGCTCATAAACCGAAAAAAAATGGTATCCTTCATGGGTGTGGATGTTTCATCTCATCTTCAAGGCTTTTTCCAAATTGTAGATGTTAGACATCCTGACTGAAGACACTAGAGGAAGAAGATAGGTCAGAAAGGGTTTTCCAGTGAAAGGAAATATTACCATCTGAGAATTAGGTTTGTTTTCTTTGATAACTACTTTTTCATTGGTTTTCAGTGTTATGTCTCCTACAGCACCAACACAGCCGTGGAAGGGTGGCCTGAAGCTCCAGCTCTCCATCCTTCATCTCTACACTGCATTTTTGCAAGTTCCAGTGGCAATGAGGGCATCCCACATCTGCTGCTTCAGGCACAGTTTGAAGACTTAGTGTATGCACTTGTATCACTGGCAATGAATTGCACAAAGTGGGGTTGCCACTGACAGTAGAACACGATCTGCAAAACTTTATTACAAATCTTATTGTACAAAAAAGGAAAAAATGAGTCTAAACTTGGCAGTGAGGCTGAAATACAAACCAGCTGTGAAGTCAGTGCGAGATTTGCAGACATTTTGCACTGCAATAAATGACAACTCAGGAGTGGTCAGTGCATGTCAGTCCAGGAAGATATAGCAAAGTTTGAAAGTTGGACAACATAGTCTGGATTTTTTTTTTTTGTGCCATTAGTGGTGATGTATGGGTCTTGACATTCTCTTTGGAGGTATTTGAATTTTAGAATGGCTTAAGTTTGTCTGTTAGCCAGGAGTTTAAAAAAAAAAAGAAAAGAAAAGAAATAGAAAAGCCTTAGATGTTAATTGCTATTTATTCAAAATGTAATAACTGCAGAGCCTGAAATTCATACCAGATTCAGAAATGAGATCACGCTTCATAATAAATGCTATTTCATACTGTTAGCTCCTTAATGTTTTTTATTTTAAAAATCATCAAGAATTCCTTTCTAGTGCTACTCACACCCACTCAGCCACCTACTCACTTATATCCCACGTGCACACACACACAATTTGCCCTTAAATGTTACTGAACATTTAAAATCTCTTCCCTCTTGGTAATTTTCAAACATTAAATATTTCAAATATTTTCATTTTTTTAGTATAAAAAGAAAATTTGCCTGACACTCACCAGCAAGCTCTCCCTTTTCTGACATGTATGCAATGCATAGCACAGAACTGCAGAGGACACGTCCAGGACATGGATTTATTAGGGGCAGATCTGGAAAGCTGAGCTGACTGTTAAACTGAGGGAAGTGATTATTCCCTTCTATTTGGCACTTACGAGGACATATCTGGTGCCCAGTGTCCGGTCTGGGATTTCCCAGTAAAAGAAAGAATTTGGCAAACTGGAGGGAGTCCAGTGCAGGGCCACCAGGACAGTTGGGAGCTGCAGCACATGGTGCAGAGAGAGTGGCTGAGGGAACTCAGTTGGTTTATTCTTAAGTAGGGAAGGCAAAGGGGAGATCTAATTGCTGTTTTCTACAGCCTAAAAGGGTTGATACTGAAGGTGCTGTTCCCAGAGGTGAAAAGGCACAAGGCAATCATTACAAGTTGCAGCATGGGAAATTCCAGTTGGATATAAGGAAGAAATTTTTCACTATGAGGGTGGTCATGAGAGAGGTGCCCAGAGAGGTTGTGGCATCTCCATCCTTGAAGATATTCAAAACTCATCTGCACAAGGCCTTGAGTAACCCAACTCAGCTTTGAAGTTAGCCATCTTGTGAGCGGGAGTTGGAAGGTCACCTCCAACCTGGATTATGCAGCAATTCTTTATTGTGCTCCTTTGTCCTCCCAAGGTTGCCGCTACGCAGTCTTGTACTCGTGGTCACATGAGGGAAAATGCCTTTCTGAAATGCCAGCCTGTCTTCCTCTTGGGATGCAGGACCTGAAACGGAGTTGTGGAAAAACACCTTAAGAACACCTTACAAAGCATGTGCTTCCTCCAATACACACATTTTGCAGAAAATTGCATAGGGTTATCTAATCCAGAGAGAGCGTGTGAAGGGAATGTGGTAGAGCAGCTCCTTTGTCCAAGCCTCTGGAAGCTAACACCATCCCTGATAAACATTTCAGGTCCCAGAGTGAGATTTTATCTGGATCCATCCTTTGCCATTGGGACTACTTTTCACCCAAATACACTCATGTAATCTCAGATACAGGGATGCAGCCTGTTGGTAACTGTTCTTCCCTCTCCCTCCCATTGCGTGCAGTTAACCCTAGACTACTAAGAAGAAAATTAGACCAAGCTTGCACTTAGAAATGGAAGACACACTGCAGGTGGCCCATTCCCTGCTGTATGTATAAGTCTCCTTTTGTGCACAGATATTACCTGCCCAGCATGAGCATGGCTTGTTAATTTTGGCTTATAATCACAACTGATGATAACCAAACAAGGGGGAAAAGGTTTAAAAACCAGAATGTTGAAATCCTCCCCTTTCTCCACTCACACAGACTCCCACCTGCATATATCCCAGGCGCTGGCTCCTGCATCCTCCAACATGCACACACAGACTCTCTGCCTGTCCTTCTCTCTCTCTCTGGCCAGTCCAACCCAGCGGCAATCTGTCTGTCCCTTCCCACCATCCTCAATGCCCCTTCGACCTAGCCTGGTCACCAGTGTTCATCTTACTGGCAGTGGTCTGGGCTGGGAATTCCTGAGTGGAACCTGGGACCTGAAAGTGGAGGGCAGAGTAATTGTCTGGGGGATGCAGAGTTTTTGCAGGAGAGCTATGATCAGTGCACCCTCTGTCCACATAAAGAATACTTTCTTCTTCCCCACACAGTACTTGCTAAGCCCCCAGACAGAGGGGAACATGCACTGTGTTGCAAAAAGTGCAAATTGGTTTTATTGAATTTTAAACAGCGTATTACTGTATTACAAATCCATAATCTCTGCATGATCCTGCCTGTGGAGTCAAGGGGAGTAAGAATAGGAACTATAGTCATAGCTACTGCTTAAGCAGAATATATCCTTCCAACAGGGCTCCATGGGTTATGGATGTGGCTGCCCACTGAAAGGACTCCCTTGTGTCTCAGGTGTAGCTGCACACTCGCCACCCTACTGGGGGAAAAAGAGGGGTTTTTGCTTGTCGGAGCCACATTTCGCATCTGCCCTTTATGCACTGCTCCCTTCTGAAAGACGCTGTAGAAACATTAGGGATTATTAGAGAGGATGAAGCTGCATGACCGAGTATTAAATATTTATTTCCTTGTATTCTTCATTTGGATTATTTGAAAATCCTTTCCTTAATTGTCTTGTTCTGCTCCCAAAGTAGGGCTGTGCTGCTGGCTGCAGCTCCCACTCTTCATTGTTATTCTTACTTATCTCTCCTGTAGAGCAAGGCCCTGGTCAGGACAGGGGCAGATTGCACAGGGGACCCTGTAGATACAAATAAGAAGACACGGTCCTTTTGCTGCTGCAAATTCACAGACTATAAAAACAAACAGATGGAGCATGGCAAAAGGGGTCACAATGTACAATCAAAGCAATCAGGGCTGTTTCTGGCAGCCACGAGGGCAGCATAATTCTAGGCTCCTTTTGTGGTTGTTTTTTTTTTTTTTTCCCTAAAGATACATTTCACTTGCCCACCATTTGGAAGGTTCGTCTGTATTGCTCAGATGGAGAAATATGTGCAGGGGCACCTGGAGGGACAACAGTGGAGAGAGGAGGTGGCAGGAGGAGGGAGCAATAGCCGGGATCAGGTAACCAACAACCTAAACAGAGGCAAGCAGAAGCAATAAGGCCATGTTCAAACTGCTGAGATGAGTAAGAAAGCCAAGGGTGTGGTGTTGCTGGCCCTGCAAAAGGCTAAGGAAGGCTGCCAGGCTCAGTCCCTCTCGTTCTGATGAACTACAAGGTCCTGGAGCCTCTGTTTTATGGTTCAAAGCACCTGTGAGCCAGAAGTGAGTGCCAACACACAAGCTTTCTGTAGAGCAACGACCTACATACATCTCCCTCCTTGACTCCTGACCCATGACTACCATGCAGGGTGAGGACAGACCACAAGATCCACAAGACCACAGACCACATGAAGTTGGCTGCCACCAACTGCCTTTGTGTGTACAGGAGCACCAGGGTCTACAAGCATGGTCCTGTGCATGGGGGCCACTGTGGCCCCGGGGGGATGAAACAGAAGGGAGCATGAAAGCAGAGTGCTAGAGGAATAAACTGGAGATTAACTTGTGCGAAGGGGAATGCCTGAAGGGAGGAGATGAAATTATATGGGGACATATCACACTGGGGTAAATGGGAAAGCCCTGCTCCCCCACCCCAGCTGGGAAAGGCTGGGAAAGGCTGGGAAGGGCTGGTGGCAGGGAAAATGGAGAGGGCAGTGAGTAGGGAGTGTGGAAAGAGCTGAAGAGGCAGAGGCTTACTGTAGTAATGAAGAGGAAAATGACAGATGAAAAATAAAGCCCTAGAGAGGGATGAAACAAGTTCTTTAACTAATCAGCTTGTCCAGCTAGGCGGGAGGGTTAATCCAGCTATGACAGAGTGAAAAGACTAAACACATGGGGCAGGGCCAGCCTGGCTGGAGAAGCACCATCTAGTGCCCCTCCAGGGCTGGAGACGGTGGGGAAGGCAGGGGCATGGCAGGGCTGCGAACGCCTCAGAAACCCAGAAGCTGGGGATCTTCTCCTGCTCTGAGGAGTATGTGGCAGGACAGTCCCTATGTGGTGGTCACCCTCCCTGCCTGAGCAGTAGGCAGCACAGACCTTTCCTTCAAAGCTGTGAGGAAGCAGTCCTCTTCAGGACTCGCTTGTAGCTAGCATTCTGGGCTTGTTCTTGGGCAAAACAGACATGACACCTTGTAAAATCTGCCTTGGGTATTACAGTGTAAAGGCTGAATTTGCCTAAGGTGTCTGGACAGGGCAGCTAGCAGAGGTCTTGACTCTCTGTAGTAGCTGGATGTGGTCCCAAAGGGGCTGCCTGTGTGCTAGGCTATCTCTCCAGGTGCTCCTACAGACATGGCATGTGCTCAGGCAGCTCCAGCTGATCTCAGTTTGGGGTGGTTCCCCTTGTCAACCTGCTTTTCTGCCCCTAGGACACAAAACCAGGCAGGCTGGGGAAAGGAGGGGTAGGTTAGAGTAGAGTAGAGTAGAGTAGAGTAGAGTAGAGTAGAGTAGAGTAGTTCACAGTGGGTTTAATAATTATTGTTCTCACAAATGATAATGGGTTTGGTTATTATCTTTTGCAGAGTTCTCCTCCAGTTTCCCAGAGTGCCTTCAAGCCAAGAGGGTCCCATTCCCCCACCCAGTGGTGATACTGCTTCAGATAGACCTGGCCACTCAGGGAACTGGCTACTTCTGCCAAGCAGGGTGAAAACTGCTGGTGAGGACATAGGAAGGTGCAGTCTCCCAAGCCAGAAAGGAAAAGAGAAAGGGTGCTGTCTTCGGAGGGCCAGTTGCCAAAGAAGAAATGTGACAGTCAGCCAGTCTACTATTTCTCTTGCTCTGCAAAATCTAAAAGGGAAAAAAGCCTCCAGCAGGGAATCAGGGCAGAAATGGTTATCATTTTGTTGTGTTGTGGGTGTGGTTTGTTTTGGGTTTTTTTGTTTTCTAGAACCTATTATCGGCTGTGCTAAGAAGGCAAAATTTACAACCTTAACTTAGGATAGGGGACTACATCCAAGTCCCTAATTATGCCTAAGGCTGAAGGGTAAGATGTAGGAGACATAATTACTTGTATTACAGTACTTTTTTGCGTTTGCTGCAGGAGATGTGTCTGAGAATGGGAAGACTGAATTCTACTTTCACCCACCCTGGAATATATCCATCAATCCCCAGTGAGACCGCTGCCCATTTGCACGAGCACAACCATGAGGAGAAGCCCTCTGGTACACGGTGTTATGGCTAGAGTGCGGTGGGCAGTGTGATGAAGTGATGGAGAGGAAACGTGGTCTGCAGCAGCTTGAAGCAAAGTGCCGGATCTTAGTAACCAAACACACACCAACCCGTGTGCACAGGGGATGGGGCCCCGTGGGTGACTTTTAACACGCAAGTCACCCACCAGTGGATAATGCACAATTTTCTAATAATGGAGCCAGCTGCTGTGCACTAGAAATGTTTTTGAGCACAATGGCACGCTTCTGCAGTTGCAGCCCAGGAGGCACGAAGCAGTGAATTAGGATGAGAGCCTCAGCAAGAAATTCGCATTCTGGGAGGCAGGCTGCAAGAGAGACGGCTCCTCTTATTGCTGTTATTACTGCTTCTCTGAAAGGTTATCAGACCTTCTGCATCCTGTTGTCCTGCCAGAGGGGATGGGTACCTGGCTGCTGAGGAGTTTCCCCTACTCAGCTGGCACAGGTCTTGTGGATTAGGTCATCATCCTGTGGATTAGGTCATCATCCTCAGCCCATCCCTGGCACTGTGCACGTGAGGGATGTGGGGAGGAAAAGCAGGGAATCACTGTGCTTTCACTATCCCCTGGAAGGGGGTAATCCCTCGAGGACTACCTAAGCTTGCCGTTTGGTGATCCCCAGGATTTCTCTTCTCAATCTCAGGACCACAACCAGTGGAAAACTGGCTAGAGAGTTACTCTGGTTTAGCCACTGTGTTCGCTGTCTGAGTTGTCAGAGCACATCTGCAAATCTGGGTCAATGCATGATCTGTCCTTCCTCCAGAAGTTCCACAGAGATATATAAGCAATGTCATCCTTTCCTTACAAAGTGGAAAAAAAAAAAAAAAAGGGCACAGACTGTGTTGTTGCCTGGTCTCGGTCAGTAAGTTGGTGACAGGGCTAGGAACCAAATTTTGCAGTCTGGATACAACTTACCCTTCTTCGTGACGGGGTCCTTGCACTTTAATTAGAGGTGGCAGACAGCAGGTGGGAGGAATGAGAGACACAGGGAGTTGAAAGAAAAAGCTCCCAGTCTTTGTGTTCAGTCTTCAAGATTTTTGTGACAGTGAAGAACAATACTAAGGAAGAAATGCCCGGACAGCACCAGCAGGGTTGTGCAGCAGGTGGATCTCTGTCAGCTTCATAGGCATGAAGCTCTGCACTTTAGGTTGAAAGTCCAGTTACTTTATATAAAAGTTCCAGAAAGAGCAAACAGGCAAACCTGTAGCCCCATAATAAGAAACTGCCATTGCTACTAAGAGGTCACACAGGCTTTGTGCCGAGTCTCAGAGACCTTGGGGCTGAGATTTGTCAGGCCTGCTCTACCTGAGCTTTTCTAGACCCGCCTTTGGATTCGTTTTACTTGGTTTAGCTGTAACGACAACTTTGCTAACTGACCAGGTAGCTAGGGCCAGTTTGTTTTGCTTTTGTTTATCTTTCCATGGTATAACTGTATTTCTGACTCTGATGTCATGAGGTAGTACAGAGAAATCTAAGTTTGGTTTGACAGCAGGCCTTGGGAAGTGGGGGCATGGGATGAGGTTTAGGAGAGTGCAGGTATGGGCTGGCAAGAGATGGGGCACAGGCTGACACTGGGAGCCACATGGCTATGAAAAACAACTCAGCAACAGCCTGTTAAAGAAATGCAGCTGGACAAGAAGTTATTCTGGGCAACAAAGAGGACAAGGAACAAGTATCTAGCATATGTAAAATGCACCATACATAATAAAATCAGACGCAATGTGGAGTTGCAGACCAATGAAAAAAGAGTAAGTTGTAGAAGCAGACATATAAAAAAGACCCCAACAGGACCCTAGAGTGAGGAAGAAGAAACCATCAACAACAATATCTATTCTTCCCGATGAAGGACTCCAAATGCTGACGACACGACGTCACAACCCCCATCCCTTCCCATCAGAGAGAAACCACCGCCATCAGGACCCAGAAGAGCAGTGGAAGGGTGAGCACAACACTGGGAAAAGGAATGCAGACCGAGAAGTTTAAAATGCATTATTATTACTATTGAGGGGTTTTTTTTCTGTACAGAAGTACAGTTCCTTTTTCTGTTATAGTCAAATCTGGAGAATTATTCTTGGATTACACTGTTAAGATTTTGATTATACTAACAACGAATTCTTGGCTTTATATATATATATATGTGCGTGTTTCTGCTGTGCCCATATACAAGAACTTGGATGTAATATTTGATTTCAGCTTCCTGCAGATGGAAGATTATTCTGGAATTTAAATGTAGTCCTTTTGCTACAGACTAACTAATGCATTCAGCCCACAGGAAAGTCCAAAGAGGTGTTACATCACTAAAAGAAGAAAACTGGAAAGGGTTTAAAAGGTAAACTTTTACTGCTCCTTTTTTTTTTTTTTCTGAACAGAATTGAATAGAAACGTTCTTTCAGAAAGTTTCTGCACTTTCTCTGAAAAGACATGGTTATATCTAGGTGAACAGGAGCAAAAATCATCTGCATAAGAGCTTAAATGGAATAGTCCTCAGCCTCATGCAAATTGAAACATATGTCATTTAGCCGAGATAAATTCCCTAATACTCCTTAGTTATTTTGACACTTAAATCCTCTATCACATGCTTCTGAGAGTCCTTCTGTCTGGTGCTGGGAGGAGTCCAAGTACATTTGAGCAAGATATGCCAGGCTCTGCAGTGGGCTTCTAGGATAGGAGTGACCTATGAAGAATTTGCCCTGTTGCACCTCAGTGAGTGAGGGAGGTGGTATTTTTGAACAAAGGAAGCATAAATATAAACACATCCAACCACCAGTGGTTCACTTAAGATTGTTCTTCCAAATTACCTAGGCAGCAGGACATCCTTGCTGCCTTCTAGGAGGCTACTCCATAGCCCTAACAGCTCTCAGCACAAATGTGCGGTTTGTGAAGTCTGGTGGGATTTCAGCCCTGCGTAAACTGGCTGCACTTGGCAGGGACTTGAAGCTGATGCATTTCTTTATTTTCCAAACACCCTCTCTCCTCCTTGAGCTGACTGCCGAGGAGGAGAGGGGCTGGGGGGTGTCGCTAGATCTGTTTGCCGTCCATCCTCTACTCCGGTCCTCCTTGCTCTTCCCCTGGTACTGCCAGTGATGCTGGGATGCGGCCTGGGGATTGCTGTATGTGCTGGGCTCTTGCTCTGCTGCTCCCTGCTCCCTCCCGAAAGCAGTGAGCCAGATGGCTGCGCCTCTCCCGCCTCGTGCGCAGCCACCGGAGCATTTGAACCGTGCACCCTGTCACTGTAGCTGTTTATGGAAGCGGGGGAAAGGCAGGAAACATAAGGTTTGAGCTTATTGGAGAGACTCCTCCAGATAGCAGTTGGAACGGGCAACATTTGTGCACAGAATGAGCACGCACGTGCTACACCGTATGCATTAACCATGAGGTGGGGAGCAGGGGGATCCCAGTTGCTACTAAATCTCAACTCACTCAGCTGGAGAGGTGTTCTGGCTCATCCTTTTGAAGTGTGTGATGGAGAGCTGCGGTGCCCGGTGCCCAGCACAACCAGGCAGCAGTCAAGAGAGCTGGGATCTGCCCCCGGACCTGCTGCTGACTTGCTGAGTGACTTTGCATATAACCAGTCAAGAGAACCCGTTAATGATCTGGCTGCTTCATTTTTTGAGGGCTGGCTACATGGGACCCCAATGCTCTCTGGGTGTCCTTCCTTTGTTACTGGACAGCCTTTGGAGCAGAACCTGTACTTTTAAAAAAGTCTTTCTTCTTCTGCCACAATGCACCGCTGGTCAGCCGACATGAGAGGGAAGGAACACTTGTCAGCACGCAGTGCCTTCCTGGCAGCCCAAATGTGTGTGTGTGTGTGTGTGTACATGTGCCAGGGAAGTGCTGTTAGGGGGTAGCTTACACTTTTCAAAAAAGAAGTCGTGTGCTACCTCAGAAAGGTCTCCTTAAATCTCTAGGTAAATAAAGACTCTAATGTCTGTTATCTGACTTCACAGCCTTTCAGTTTCATTAAGTTAATAGCCTTCATCAAGGGGCCAGCCCGGATGCTTGCAGTTGATTTAAAACCTGTGAATTCATCAGTCTTAAATTGCACTTCAAGCAAAGTCAGTGTACTGCACCCTGGGGACACATGGAAACCCTAATGCTCAGCGCAGGACTTTGATGCCAGCACGACAGGGACCAGATAACCAGGGTCCTTTGTACAATCCTTATCTGGGCTTGTTCAGCTGAGAACTCCACCTCGCTGGTGGCCCACGTTTCCCTGGTGCACAGCGGGATGATTTGTCTTTGCAGGCAACATGTTAAGCAGACAGTCATGGGGATCTGTTCTTGCAGACAAATATTTAGTGATGCATGAGCAGAGGTGGACGGGTCTGGAAGATGGGTCATGGGGCAGCTAAGCATTTTCTGTGTTGACTTCTTAGTTCAGGTCTGTCCAAATTATCTTCCACTCTTGCAAAGACAATGCTAGCTTCTGTTCTGTCACCACATAAGGCAAAGGTATCTTTGCTGTTCTCTAGAGGCTTCTGAGAGATGGTTCTTCTCCAGAGAGCAGCATGGCTCTCTGCCACTGGACTTCTATGGAGATGCAATTGCTGGGCCCAGGGCCAAGGGGCAAACAGGATCCTGGAGAAACTTTGGAAAGAGTATCAGTCCTAATCTTGCTAGATACACCAACAACATAAACTGTGTGTCCTTTGGACAGGCTTAGGCACGGGTACTTTTAGATCCAGGTCAATAGATCGGGCCTCAGCCGGCTTCTGGTGACTCACAGACATGGACGTTGCGTTGCCAGTTAGGGCACTATGAAAAGGATTGGCAGTACCAGTCCCTTTCTTAGCACATAGTGAGGACTGTTAGAAGAGAAGCAAAGCTTACGTACAGATACATGCAGACAAACGGCATTAATTGTACTTCATACCTTTAGTTATTTTACTCCAAATCAAGAGGAGCTGACAAGCTCTGTCCTAGTTTGACTGAGACTTACCATTTTTCACCCCATCACTTCTGCGTGTGTGCAAGTCCTTCTGACTAACTGGATCATTGAGACAGAGCTCACCTCTTGCCACCTAGCAAAGGTCCCTCCTGTTGACTCTGGGATATTTCTGTACTCGTACAGGAAGATTCTACTGCCACTGTTAATAGCAGGGGTATATAAGTAATCGTTGTCCAAAACTTTTCACATTTAGTAGAAGTTCTCTACCTTCAATCTAGACTCACTGTGTGGATTTGGAGATGCAGTCTGGTTTTCTGGGTGCATTGCAGAAACTGAGTAAAACTGAAAACAGAGCAAAAACTCGAGTGACTTCAGTCTTGGGTCCCTTGAGCTGTTGGTACTGCATCTTTCAACAGGAATAGAGAAACTAAAACTAAAACAGAAGAAGAGAGAGAGAGAGAGAAGGAGAGAGAGGCAGCCAACTCCACATCTGTCCACATGCAAAGCTGCTTATATGAACTCCAGACAGTTTCCGAAAGTGTCCAGACAGAGGAGGAAGGAAAAGTGATATATGCCTGTGTTTTTATCCAACCTTTTTCTAATTTGTAGTTTGTAATGATATCTTATTTTTTATTCTTGGATGTTTTTCCTCCTTGCCAAGTCCTTGCTGCTGCCTGCATCTCATACATAGCAAGGTCCTCATCACATCAAGAATTCATAATCATCCAAAAATATTCAATAGGAATATAAAATATTTACATGTGAAAGACTGTCAGACAGAATGAATCACTTGTGTTACTCTGTTGGAAATTGTTCGCTTAGAGAGGGCATGAATTGTGCCAGGGCACAAGATTGCGTTGTCCTGGATGAGCGCTGTGGGTATGGTGTGGATGAGACCCCAGGGTGGTCCTCGCAGCTCCTGTCCTTGGCTGCTCCGTGGTGCGTGAGGGTGGCTGGGAGCCAGGCATCTCTCTTCCAGGACAGGGCAGGCTCCAGGTGTCTTTGCAGAGCCGGCCAGCCCTTGTTCTGCTGAGCGCAAAGTAACGATATCAGACAGAAGGAGGCCAGGTGGCCAGGCTTGGTCCGGACATCTGACACAGACAGTGTTTACATCCCAGATTCTCACCTTCTTTTAAGTAAGTGCCTTGCTGACTCTTTTTCAGCATAGGTGCACTTACACTATCCTCCATTTCTTTACTGAATCTGGCCCGTGCACGTACCTTTCTCCCTCACAGTGAAATCCCCATAGAGGCTATCTCCAGTCTCAGGCTTCTCTCTGAGCTCTGCTCATGCTCTGGCTTTCTTGAACCAGCCCTTACCCCGTTCAGGCTCCTAGGGACTGTCAGTTGCATCCTCTTGTAATCACCCTCTTTTTCAATAAACACAGCTGGATGCTGCACAGTTGCCATGGCGTGAGCTGGGAGGAACTCAACGACTTTGTCAAGTGACCCGAGGGCACGTCCACACGGCACAGCGCACTGCTGTGCTGGAGCGCCGGGAGAGCCCGACAGCAGGGTGCTGCGTGGAAACATTAGCTCGGGTCGTGGAGGTGGCATAGCAATGCCAGCAGACCGCTCCCAGCAGGACCAGCTCCCTGGAGCCAGCACCACACAGTGCAGCTCCTGCGCCTTCGAAACCGCGGCTAAGGCATGATGCGCAAGCCTGGAATTTTCTGCATGAGCTGCATTGCGTGATGGAGATATGCTCTCTAGTGTAAGTGAGAGCAGAAGATGCCCTGTGTTTTTGAGCACACGGTCTAGGATCCATCCATGTGCACTATCACAGCAATGAATGCCACCTGTAATTCCCCTACTGAGCACACCTGGTTACTGTTTGACACCAGCCAGCGAAGGTTCTTTTATAAACCCACTGCACAGAATGAAATGGCAGGAACCCAAATGCTAACCAAACTGGGTCATGTCTGGGACAGTAGTCTTGGCGATTTTATTCACTAATAAAATGGTCCTTTGAAGCAAAGGGGTTTCAGGGTGCCTCTCTGGAGGAAGCTGTCTAGCTCAGGTCTGTTCTAGCACAAGAACCGGTAGGAAGTCTGATAAGAAAGGGTGTCTGGTAATTGCTGCTGGCGGTGGAAATGATTTGTAAATACAAGATGTCAGAATAGAGATAAAATGCATCTCTGTAAACTGGTCATCCCTAGTGTAGTTTCTGCTCCCATTCCCATTCATGTACTAAATAGCAACAGCTGTCAGAGCTCTTCTCAGGAGGCTAAGCAGGCTCCAGTTTTCATCTGTTTGTTGATTTAACTTTGACACAAGAGAAGGACATATCCTGGAAGAAATACCGTCATGTTACAATACTGGGGCAATAACTCCAGCACTCTGGCAATATGCAAGGGGAGAAGGGGCTAAGAGGAGATTGGAATGCCTGGAAATCTATGCAATGCAGGATTTGAGTAGGACTTTATGTTCCTTGGATGGACTTTTTGAGCCCAGAGCTCCTCTGGTCTTACTGCATTGGTATGGGACCACCACCCTGTTATGCAGACAAAGATTCACTGGTAGTTGAGTTTTACTGAACCAGTCCCCAAAGAGGCTTTAAGGGATTGGACTAGAAGGCAGGGAGGAATCTAGACTCATTTCACCCACTGGGAGCTTGGACAAGTCACTTAATCCCTCTGTGCCTCAATTTTCCATCTTTAAACGAAGGCAACATTGCCATGATGAGTTCTCAGGGTGCTCTGGTGATAAAAAGGTGCTGGTTATCCAAACAATATCGGTAGTGTATTAGCATTAGGGCAAGGAAAAGAACCTTGATGGATCTGAAGTATCCTTTCAGGGGGCATCTATGAGGAAAACATTGGCCCACAGAAATTGCTATCTGACATTTTCTCAGTCTCTGCCCTGCTGGTTCCAAACTCCCTTGTTGCCCCTTCTCTGATGAAGTCTTGGAGCTTGGAAGATGTACATGGATGTTTTCACACATAGGGGGGTATTTCTTACAATATCAGTATGGAAAAGATTGTAAGGATCACAGATGAACAGCAAAATGGAAGACACCTAGAGATTTGTATTTAAGAGTGGGTGTGGGGGGAATAATGGGGGGAAAAATCACTCAAGAATATGTTCTAGAGAACAATCCTGTGTTGACAGAGGGATGAACTAGGTGACCTAATAAAAACTGTTGTTACAGATTTTTTCACTTCTGTCACATAATAGAGGACTTCAGTCTCCAGGGCTGTCAATCCAACACCTTTCACTGGCAGAAATATTCACTCAAAAATAATCTTGGTGAAAGGAGAGAACCTCAGTTAACTGCTTGCCTGCGGCAGACAGAACGCAGCCAGGAGGCTTGTTTGGCAAGTAATTATAAATGCACTTTTGCTGCCCAGGTGCAGGAAGCACAGCTTAAGCTTTTGTTCATTAACATCATTAAAATTTCCATTTCAGCTGTCGCTCTGGCATTGACAGTGCTTGCAAAGTTGTGACCAGGTCAAGTCAAAATTGGCAGTGAGCGTGACGCTGGGCGCCATGAGTTCAATTGCTTAAAAGAGCCAAAAACCCACTAATAGAAATGTTAAACGATGCAGGGGTACCTCCATGCACTTTAGATGACAGGAAGGGTGGCCTTGAGGACAGAAAGAAACAGAGGAGAAGAAGGTTCAAGAACACGGGAAATGCCATGTCTGATCTGGCCAATTATCCATCTGTTTGGTATTTTGTCTTTGATACTGGTGAGTACCAGAAGCTACAAAGGAAAGCTCACAGGATCTCATGCTGGACAGTTAAGGATAACCATTGCTCAGGGAAATATTTTCCCTAGCTCCCTCATTAGTGGCTGGCTTACATGCTATAGTATGAAGCTTTTATATTCATCCTTTGTATCTTAACTTCTTTTATTGTAAATCTGGAAAATTTCAATATCCACAAGTATCTCCTTCTTATTTGAATCCTTCCACACCCTGCACCTCAGAGATATCTTGTAGCAGAGATTTCCACAGGTGAATGAGGATGCCTGAGGAAAAGTATTCCCTTTGATGGAATACTTTCCCTATCGTTCAGTTTAATGAGATGTGCCTTTGGTGCTGGAGTGTGAAAGACAAGGTAAATAGGAACATTGAATTTGCTTTTCTACATAATTTATTCTAGCTATTTTGAATGCCTATTTTATTCATATGATTTCTAAAATAAATACACCTGCCATTTAATTTGCTTCCTACATGGAAGTCATGCTACGCCTTGAAACAATTGTGTTGACTATTTCTGGACCCCTTTGATTTCTGCTATAATTTTCTTTGAATACAGAACTGAACACAACGTTCTGGACATAATGCACTTACATACTGATCTCACACCGGTTTTAGTAAGAAACTCCACACTATTCCATGTGCATGCCCTAACAAATGGAGAGCACTGTTTGACCACAGAGGAGCACAGTGCTACAAGGATATAGACTGCAGCCCGGGAGGGCATCAAATCTTTCTCATTTTGAACCTAGGAACACATATGGATACTTCAAATGAATCCTTCCAAGATGCATTTTTTATCAAGAAACGTTACACTGTTCCATGGTTGATTCCTCACATCTTTCTCTAGGTTTGACAAAGAATATTTACCATTTGCAAATATTGCCATTGCCACCTTACTGACTAGTCACCTTTAATGCATTGTCCATTAATCTACAAAGCAACACAGATCTTTCCAGGAGCTAGATGGATGCTGCTAATAATATTTTGCCATGTTGGAAATGGTAAACTTGATGCTAAATTATGTATTTTTTTTTTCAGATGCTTAGCCAGCTTGTCTACTTGCTGGGGCATGATGTTCTCATTAATAGAGTACCTGATTGCCTACCTTCTTGTTTGGGTCCTGTCGAGAATGTTTTGAAAATCCAAGTGGAAACAGGCAGACAATTTTCATTTGTCCCATATTTGCTGACGTGCTCAAATAGTGCTAATAGATGGAAGTGGTTCTGCAAATGCCCTTCTGGAGTCCCTGTTATATCTGCAACTTTCTGATATTTTGTCATTCCAGTCTTGTTTCCGTTGCAGGTAACCAACTCTCCCTCCTCTGCTTTCCCAAACACCTATTTCAGAGGGCTGCTGCAACATCTGCCACCCCCTGATTCTCCTTAGAGCTGATATCAGCCGGGCTGTCTACTTTCTGTAGCAACTTTGCAACTTCATTCTTAAATTCATTCAAACCATCAGATGCACTGTGCGACTTCTGTCAAATTGCTAAACTGTTCTGTGCTGCTGTTTCCCCTCCTCCCCTTTGTATAATAAGGTAAGAGTAGTTATCTCCCTCACAGTGGGTTCGAGAAACTTCATTCATTCATTTCTGTAAAGTCCCTTGAGTCCTTCAGAAAGAAGTTGCTACAGAAGTGCAAAGTACTATTATTCAAGGACTTGAGTAGTGTTCCTAAATATATACTCTAGAAAATCTCAGTCCACCTTTAAAAATGTGACTGAATGCTTCTATGATCGGCCCTGTTTCTAATGTATTCACATGATACTACACATGGGAAAGAATTGCCTCTATTTGGATGGATGCTCTAGATTAATTGCTTTATCCTATCTTTTCCCTGCAAACATCCCTTACATATTAATATGTAATAACGAAAGGATTATGATACGAGGCCAACTGTAACCTCTGGTTTCAATTTTTTTTCATGTAATCTCCCTTCTTTTTTTTTTTTTTTTTTTACAATTCCATTTTTAATGCCTTTCCTTTCCTCTTTTGTTCTTTTCTGCTTGCTGAGTAGATTATGTGGCTTCCTCTTCAAATTTCCAATGAAGCTGAAACTAGGATATGATTTTTGCCTTTGCTTATGCCTACATTGTCACAGCAGCAACCACAACAGTGTACCGGCTCAGGGAACAGGGCTTACGCTGCCACTGTACACACTGGCCCTTGGAAGTTACTCTAGAGCCATCCAACCTCCCTCACCCAGAGTCTTCTCACATTTTCCTTCTGCTCCTAACTGCATGTTCCAATAATCCCTTCTTTGTATTTATGCATTGCCAAACAGCTACCTTTTGACCCTAGAAGTCATTTCTTTTCTGTTGTCATCTCTATATCTCTGGTAATTGCTGTGGCAATTTTTTCTGAGACACCTTCTTGCTATGTGGTAGAGATACTGATGACCGTGAGGTCAGATCCCTGAAAACATATTGCTCATTAACCAGATGAATGGTCCTGTTGCCATTCCCTGAGACTCAGACAGATGCCCAGTCAGGGTAGATGATTTTCCATCCAGCTGCACCCATCTCTGGGGCTTCTTCCAGGAGCCATTTCTGAGCTAATGGCTCTTAAAACTGTAAAATCATAGGTTCGTTTGCCCCAAAGTCCACCCACTCTGTCTGGGCTATCCCCTCAGCAAGACATCCAGCCATCAGTGCAATTTAAATACGTGTTTAACTACGATTAACAAACTGTATTGGTATTGCTTCATCACACAGCACTGCCCAAGACCAGACTGGATTTTCAGAAGCTTGTTCCATCCTCGATGCTTACCCTGGCTCTTGCTCCACAGTAGATCAGCAAGTTCACCTTTCTCCAGTGCTCTGCAGCAGCTTCCTAGACCATGTGTTATTTCATATTGCTTCCCCTTGCTTGAGAGAGGCAAATAGAACCTCTACAGTTCTTACATCAAGGGTTTATTGATGTCCTCAGATGCTCTGGGTAGGCAGGCTGGGGACACGGCTGCAGGGAGACCCTCTGCTCCCGAGGTGCCTCTGCCACACGCTCTCCTGCTCACACCCAGCCAAGCCACACGGTCCTCAGGAACTGGCCAGCATTAATTAGCTCAGCAGTTGCCTTTTATAGCTTTTTGTGGTAACTCAGTAATTGATGTCATCATCCAAGCTCCTTGAAGAGGCATTTTCTGATCACATCTATCCCTCTCGCAAGTGGGATAGAAGGGAGCAGGAAAAGCCAGGTGTCCGTGGCACCAAGAGGCAATTTGTAAACAGTGGGTATTTTGTCTGTTTACTTGAAAGCACAAAATTTGTCACTTGTGTGAGTAATTTACTGCTAATTATGAGCTTACAATCTGCAGATAGGAAAATCAGAGCCAATGTGCATTTTCAGAGGAAAAGGAAAATTATTCCAAGTACTATATAATTATGCACTTAGCTGGGACTTGCTCCTGAGCCTTTCTAGAACATTGCTTTTCAACTTGAGCAAGTTTACATACAATTGCATTAGCACGTACGTGGGAAGGGAGGGTAGCATACGCCAGAGAGAGAAAAAAACCAGAAGACTAATGGCAGAAAGGAGGATAAAACCCAAGGTGATAAACAGTTAAAATTTCCTTCTCAAAACCCAGAAGAGCCGTAACTCTTGGCCGAGACCATACAATGCTTACACATCGCTGCCGTACATCCTGCAACCCTTTCGCCTTTTGCTATTCCAGCCCTGAACTCATGCGTGGTTCTTCCCCTCCTCTGGCCCACACCGTAGCCTGCTTCTCCTCATCCTAAGCTCACAAATGCACTCTGCTAAACTCAGCCCCGTATGTCGTACCGAGCAGCTGAACGCAGACAATGGAAAGGAAAATCTCATTTTCATTCCTGACTTAATGCAGTGTCGGACTGGGGTCACCAGCTCTGCCAGGCCAGCGTGCGACTGTGCACCCAGCAGCTGCAAGCTGGGCTTTGCTAGTGCGGTACCCTACGGCTTCGTTTTGTCTCTCTTTTGCGAGTAAGTGAAAAGCCCAAATATTTTAGTGGATTAAATCACACAGTTACTGAGTTAATAGTCTAAGGGCATAGAAATGGGAGCCGGAGAGGTAAGAGATGTTGTCAGCTGAGATTTGAAATAGAATGAAAAGTCAGTGAAGCAGGGAGCTACAGGAAGGAAAATGTTAAATACTTAATTGAATTTGCATAAGTGATTCCTTAATGATAAACTAGGGATAGGTGAAGCAGAGATATTAGAGATGGAAAAGACTTATTAGGTCATCTAGTCGATAAAGCAGTTCAGATAAAATAACAGTCTTTCCTGCTCACCCATACCCCTGCTCTCATTCATTCTTGCTCCTTCTGCCTTTTGCATACACATATGAACTCTCTGGATTTCTCTCGCATCTCAAACCTACAGCAAATATTTTCAGAAGTTTTTATTATTTCTAATTTTTCTTTGAATGAAGAGAATATGGTGCAGAATGAATTAGCATCCTTGGAGACACGTTCTTTGCTTGTTCCTACTGCAGCCAGAGCAGAGACAAGGTGCGTTTACGTTTCCTTTGCTGTCTGTCCCTTTTGCTGCAAAACAGCATTCTCTAGATGTGGAGCGGAGACTGACGGGAGCCCTGGGGCTGCCTACTGACATCGCTAGCCCGGAAGGCACCTCAGTGCCAAACAGGGCTTCCGTTTTCACCACGCAGACATTGATCTACCTGGAAATGGGCAGGCACCCCAGACAAAAATCATTAGGCATGGGCCTGCAAGAGCGGTAAAATTATCAGGATTAAGGCTTCCTGCTG
>NW_009647419.1:4476872-4483238 GCF_000708025.1 Charadrius vociferus | reverse complement strand
GCAGCAGAGCTCTGCTGTTACCGCAGGGATCAGCATCCCAAGACCCGCGCCAAGCTCTTGCCAGCAGCTCCAGCTGCTCGCAGAAATCTGGTTAACTTTTGCAGCTGGTTTTATCTGGGAATCTGTGGGAAGGGCTGTGCCAGTTCTCCTGGGTGTCTTTCATGAGCTGGAGTGTGCTTGGGAGGCTCTGGGGCTGTGGAGAATAGCACATATGTTTGGGCACTTAGCAGAATATGCAGAGATTTTTTTGTTTCGCCCATGACAATAATCAGCCCTTGGATAAAGCGTCATCTGTCAGGTTTCACTGCAGAAATATGAATGACTTAGGCAGTTCTTCTCCTTCCCACTCATCAGAAGGGTAGTTTGGATCAATGCCAGCTTCACTGGGGACAAGTTAACACAATAAACTAATTTTTCATGAATAATGGTCTGAAATTTTTAATGAATCTGCTTCATTCATGTTCACTCCAGTTTTGCCCTCTACTTTGTACCCATGCAGGATGAGTGGGGTGAGCTGGCAGGTCTACCTGGGGAAGCAGAAATTTTAAGCCATTATTGCAGGGGAATAAGGAGATGCTAAATTTAGATTCATAGCAAAAAGGGCTTGAGGAGCTGGTCTGAGATCAGAAACCCACTGGGAGATGACCTCCCCATCCAAACCTGTTCCCGTTTTGCGCAGTGACTCCTTGCAAGAAACTGGCCACTCAAGGGGAACCATGGACCAGATTTATTCCAGTAACTTCAAACTATAAGTGCATTTGCAAAAGGAACAATCTGCCCATTAATGGCCTGAAAGAAAGGAGAAATTAATCAAATGAATGATTGAATATGAATTATTCTCCCAGTCCTTCAAATCTCCCAATGCAGTGCAAGTCCCTTCTAACGCAACCTCCTTATCGAATCTTCTCCCCTTTAAAAGGCTGTTGTATTATTTGCCTAAATTATTCATGTGCTGAAATAAACGTGTTGGTTATGGAGTTGTCCCATCTCCCTTTCCTTCTGCTGAAAATATTATTTAACTTAAAGGTGGCAGTTATATAATTTAATCCTTGCCTTCTATTATTAATGAATTTTAACATGAAATATGTAGGCATTTTCCCTATTCTGCCTTATGGAGCATTGGCCATAATTATGTCAGACAGAATTTTTTTCTCTTTTTTTTGAAGAAGTATTTATTAGAAACTGTCCTCTGTGGTGCTGACAGAGGAAGTTTAAATGGAAGAGTAATCTCTCCCTCCTTATTTTTAGCCTTCTTGTAGGCCATTTTCAAAAATGGACTTTTCCAGTGCCTTACAGCCTATTGGCTTGAGTCCTATGGTATTTTCTGTAGGTGATGGATCTCTGTCCCTGCAAGCAATTCTGGTAAAAACAACAGATACAATAGTGAAAGTAAGTTTGGCTAAACCATTTCCTGAGTTTTCTCGTGAATTTTCTCACCTGGGGAGACGGCTAGAGTTCCTGTTTTACATATCTGGAAATGGAGCGTGGGAAAATTATATGCCCATTCAGAACGTGATTGCTGGCAACAGTACCTAGAATTTCTCATTACCAGCCCCTCCTCTTCTCATGAGACCACTCTCCTTTTCGCAGCTGCCATCTCCCCCCAGGACCTGGAGCTGCCCCCAGTAGTTGTCCCTCCCCCCCTGGTTCCTGTGTGCCAGGAGCCCCAGAGCTGTCACCATCTCTTCTCCTGCTTTCTGGTGTGATTATTCTCACTCCTGTTTGCACACACAGATGGAGCTCAATGGATCCCTAATAGCATCCTTTACTTAATTAACATGCAATTAGCTTAATGAATATTTTAACCTCATTATGTAGTTACTCATCTTTATCTGTTGCGCGTAAGTCTAGTGCCCAGCTCTGGCCTGCTATAAAGACAAGCCAAATTAGTCTGGTTCTTCAATTATGTTTGAGGGGCCTGTTTATATGGTTCTTTCTCCCTCCCTTTATTCATCATGTCTACGATGGAAGGGCTTGGGTTTATGGCGGCAGAACATGTCTTTTTTTTTCATCTTCCTCTGAAGAAGCAGAAATTTGCTTAGAGATTAGATAGAGGCAGGAGGCAGTGATATTAAATTATTGTGGGTGAATGACGCGTTCTGCTGACTTGGTCAGGATGAACCCTATCACTCTACCCATGGCACAGATTTTCTTGACAGTGACATCTCCCAGCTGTGGGTCTTTCCCATTTTCAGCCTGGTATATGGTGTGGTGGTGTGGTACACACTTCACAGTGTGACAAATGCCCTTCTCCATCACATTCTTCACACTCAGGATTTGTACCTCAGCAGAAGCAATATTTGTGCCTTGCAGGCATGGAATGGTTGTCCCTCAAGCCACTGACCAGCGTGTGGAAACCCTCCTGAGAAAAGTGTCTGAGTCTGACAAGCAAACCACAGTCCTTTGGGCCCAAGTGAGAGAGGAGATGGATTCTTGCCCAGAAGTACTGTAGCAGGATGGGAACAAGGAAGGGTGCCTGCCTTCCCTCAAGTGATCTTGTTGGCAGTTTTCACTCTCTTCCACCAAGCAGGTATCTTAGCAAAGATTGTCAGGAGCTTGCCTTGATGTGAAGTTCCCATTGCTTCCTTCTCCAGGCAATTACTTTGCCAATGCAGCTGAGGGGGGTAGCAACCCAGGGCAGGGGAAGAAAGTTTACTTGAGTCAAGAGTGACCTCTTGAGCTGACTGCAAAGCAATATGAAAGATGGACTTGTTCAGTCTTGCTAGACAGGCAGAGTGATGACCCAATAGATCATGTCTTGGCTCTCTAATTTGGACATGTGTGTGAGAAGGAAGATCTTGCTCCCACCATCTTCTGGAAAGAAAACAAAACACATCTCTGTGTTGGCTTGTTTATTGCTGTCATCTCAGCAGCCCCCTCACTGACTCTTCCTTCTTGTTATGACCCGGGGAAGGCAGTCATGCTTCCTACCCCCCGCCTTGGGAAGCAGGTTGGTAAGAGCCATTTGGTCTCAATGGGAATCCACACAAAAAGAGAGGAATGGACTTCAAAGATCTTAACAAAAAGAAAATATCGCCGGTAAAATGTGATTGGAAAGTTAGGAAAGCAGCGAGCACTATTTCCTTCAGGCTATGCTTTTTGTTGTTTTGAGTCAGCAAGGTTAACCAGCGAAATAGAGCAGAAAGTTGAGATTATTTGGAACGACTACAGTTGGGTTTTCAAAGCCTTCCCACATACTTCAAAGGAAAACAACAAACTTTATTTACACAATGCATACTCCTGCCTTCATAACCCAGAACTGACTGTGCAGAGAAGGAGAGAAGTGAAATACTAAGGGGGTGTTAGCAAAGAACAAGTGCAGAAATAATGAGGGATGTCTTAATGATAGGAAAGCTATGCTCCCTCCTCCGCAAAGCCAAGGGCTGCAGTGTGTCCTTCTTGAAGCTGCATTTTTCTGACAGGGTCTGCCTCTCTGCTGGGCCAGGCCCAGAGCTCTCAGCTATTTCCAGCTCTGACTTAGCATGTCATGTTCAAATTCTGTCGAGGTATCACCCAGCTCCTGTCCTTACAGAGGAGCAGCCGTGTTCAATGAGGTAATGAGCTGAGAAGATTTGTGGGTGTGCATATTGCAGCAGGGTCAGCCCATGCAATCCATGCAAAGAGCACTAAGTCTGCATTATTTGTCTTAATCTGGCACTCTTACAGAAGCAGCTGTTACTGGGGCTGAATATTTTATCGACAGGACAAACACAGCTAGAACAGCCATCCATCCCAAAGTCAAGTGGACAGACTGGTATTGCTCAGTGCTGTGACTGCTGAAGCCTAAGGATCAGGATTAACATTAATTTGTCCACGTCCTTTGGCTTGACTGAGGCAGCCTTCTGTTGCAGGGTAGGTTGGTAGTTCAGTCCCCATCTCACCCTGGAGCTACCCTGAATAGTCCCCTGTGCTTCCCCAGCATGAGGGAGCGCCCTGTGCCCCCACTCAAGACAAAAGAAAAGTAACTTTCCAGAGGCAGAGGAGGGAACTGATAAGATCCACATGTTTCATGTGGATCATGATCCCTGGTTATCATTGATTTCTACATGGGGCTTACCAAAATGTTTCTGCTAATGTGGTGTAGCTGAGCCAAATTCTCAGCCAGGGTAAACTGAAGTGAAGCCATTGACTCCAGTGGACTTGAGCCACTTTAGCCCCCGGCAAATCTTTTTGTCTTGCAATGCAAGGCAAGACCCTACTACAATCAGGACAAGGACTCGGCACATTGCTGCTGCTGGAGACAGGGCTATATCCAGCTGGCAATAATTGTGCATGTGCCAGAGGGAGCAAAAGCCTCCTCTCCTCTAGGTCAAGAGGGTAAAGTCTTTCATTTTGGCTGTGAAGATCCCACCGTGTAAACTTTCTCGTGATCCTTGGGTGTGACACCAGAGCCAGCTAGGTACTGGAACCCGTTGTGTATGTAGCACAAATGTGAATCCAACCCAAGAGACTAGCTGTTCCTTTTTAAAGGGTTTTGGGCTGCCTTTGTAGAAAGTTCACAGGGATTCCCCATTCACAGCCCTGCTCTGCATCAGCTGGCAGGCTCAGCAGAGGCCAAGGGCTGGCATCCTCACTGTTGGCCCTGGCTGGGGAATAATGGCAGAGCCTCGTGTGGGAAGTTGCTCTTCTTCTCCTTCCCCATAAAGAGATAACTTTATTCACCAGGGCTGGAATTCTGTTTGAAATAAAACAATAGACCCAAAGTTGATAATCAGATGCAAATTATGTACCAGTATGCAGAAGACAAAGATAAGATTTGCATAAAATGTTTGTATGACAGCAGCTAAGTATCCCTAATTTTTTCCCAGAAGGTATCAAAGCACAAAGAGCAATAATTCCTCACCCAGTTCATCTCCCCTCCTCCAGCACAGCGCTCAGCCTGCAGTCTTGTACTTGAGGGCAGACCAGTTCACCACGAGGTGCCCCTTCCCGCCCCATGTGCGGGGGGAGCAGCGTGCTGCAGGGATGCTCAGGTCTGGCTTGGTGGCAGAGACAGCGCTGTTTGTTTCTTTCCTCAGGAATCTTTTTTTTCCAGGAGGGGAAGCCATTAGCTAAAAAGGTGAAATGGATTTGCTGCTGCTCTTCTGTATTAACAGAGCTTGTCCAACAACTGCTCTCTGTGGAGCTTAAAATAGTCTTTTGAGGATAGGAAACTGCTCACCAGCTTCAAACCAACAGTCTAAGTCTTGTGTAAAAAGAGCAACCCAGGGTGCCGTTGCTGGCATAGTTTCTCTTTTGCAAGCAGCTGGCAGTTTGTTGTGCTGTGGGATACACTGGATACGTGTTTAGGCCAGTCTCCAGTTCAAAATGCTGTCCTTCTTCTTCCACTGTCTGCTGGGGTTGGGGTCAGTGGTTCAGGGCTCAGGTCTGGCTTGGTGGCAGAGACAGCGCTGTTTGTTTCTTTCCTCAGGAATCTTTTTTTTCCAGGAGGGGAAGCCATTAGCTAAAAAGGTGAAATGGATTTGCTGCTGCTCTTCTGTATTAACAGAGCTTGTCCAACAACTGCTCTCTGTGGAGCTTAAAATAGTCTTTTGAGGATAGGAAACTGCTCACCAGCTTCAAACCAACAGTCTAAGTCTTGTGTAAAAAGAGCAACCCAGGGTGCCGTTGCTGGCATAGTTTCTCTTTTGCAAGCAGCTGGCAGTTTGTTGTGCTGTGGGATACACTGGATACGTGTTTAGGCCAGTCTCCAGTTCAAAATGCTGTCCTTCTTCCACTGTCTGCTGGGGTTGGGGTCAGTGCTGGTCAGGGGCTGAGATGTCTCCCAGAGCCAATGGGGATTATTCATCAGTGCTAATGGGTAACCTAGAGGTTTAAGTGGGTTTGTCAAATCCTGAAGCTTTGCAATGTGGCTGCTGCACACCCTTGGGTTTGCAGGTGGAGCCTGCAGGTCTTCCTAAGGAGCGCAAGCAAGGTGGCTTCAATGGGATGCTAATGTCCTCAATGGCTGCTTCTCCTCAGCTTGGTGTTAGCTCAGGACTTTTGGTACAACACTGGGAGGATGCTAATGGCACCCTTGCTTGGAGACTGTAGGGATCCCTCCTGCATGATGCCATGCATCCACGCTGCGGTCATCGGCACTGGCCACAGCTCAGAGACTGGGATAGATACAGCGAGAGGGGAAAGGGTGCTCCTAGCATGTAGGGGCTGCACGATTCATTTCGAACCCTGAAGCTGTGTGGCACAAATGAAAGGGGAAAACTAGGGTTCTCCAGAGACGCCTGTGCACCACACACGAGTCTGACTCATCCCTGGCTGCCCAGAGGCCCTTCTGTCAGATGGAAAAGAGCTGAGCTGTGGCAGCTGCTGCAGCGGCTGCAACAGCAGCAGTGCCCTGTTCTCGTAATTCACTGCCATCTGCTTCTC
>NW_009647419.1:4464913-4476828 GCF_000708025.1 Charadrius vociferus | reverse complement strand
ATGGTTAAAAACATGACCTAGTTTTTTGTCTCTTATTTTATTTCTGATAGTTCTGGACCGATCTCAGCTGCAGTTCAGCAAAAGAATTGCAGAGTAGTCCCACCTTTCTCCAACTCCAGCTCCATGTATTAGCTATTTTCTTCCAACAGTCATTGATATGTGTGGATGTGGCCTCTCCCTCCTCCCCCTTTTTTTCTCTCTCTCTCCCACTGGATGTGTGTATATATGTGAACCAGGGCAAGAAACAAAAAAAGCTGACGCTTGGAACAGATTAGTTTGCATCACACAGCCGACAGGCTTTCTTGGAGAGGGCTAGATACTGGGAATTCAGCATTTCCCCTTCAACGGTGATTGATTGTCTCTGCATCTTGGGGGGATTAGAATTCTGCATTTTGAGTCACTCTTGGCAAGTTCAAAAGTCACACAAATGAACCTGTGACATGAAATCAGGCCTAAGAAAACTTACCCTTTCCTTCCTTTGCTTCATAAATATTCCTTTTTCATCTGCGTTGTTGGCTACTTTATTTAAGACATACAGGGATTGTGGCCTTTTTCATCCTAAAGCATTTGAGAAACTATTTTAAAAGAGGTAAATACAGTGTTTGCTGGACAGATCACAGAATCACAGAATCACAGAATGGTAGGGGCTGGAAGGGACCTCTGGAGATCATCTAGTCCAACCCCCCTGCCAGAGCAGGGTCACCTACAACAGGTTGCACAGGACGGTGTCCAGGCGGGTTTTGAATGTCTCCAGTGTGGGAGACTCCACCACCTCTCTGAGCAGCCTGTTCCAGTGCTCCACTACCCTCAAAGTAAAGAAGTTCCTCCTCATGTTAAGATGGAACTTCCTATTTTCTTATGTTCAAGATGAACCCAGATTAAATCCTGCACTCATGTGACCAAGACTATAAACCTCCCATTAACTGCTACTGTCTTCCGACAACTCTGGTTACAATGTTTTTGTGTTCTTTCCGCCATACAAAATATTTTTAGATCGGTATTAACCTTCTGTATTTATGTGGGTGGATGCATGTGTGTGTGTATATTATTACCCTTAGTATTAACAATTGCAAAATGTACCTGCTTGATTCACTTTATAAACAGCAGAAATTACTGAACATCAGTGAGCTCCATGCTGAACACAGGACAAGCTGTGTACCTACGAGGAACGAGGAATCCCTGCTACGAGGAATGTATAATCTTGCCTTCATGTTATTACTTTTAAAATATAAGAATAAGGTCACAATCTATTTCTCTTTTAAAGGTCCATTACAGTTCCTCTACAATTTTGTCTTGTGAAATGTATTTGGCTTGAAAAAGGCCAGGCTGACTCTGTAAGCAAGGGAGAATATTTGTGAAACATCTGAAGGAGAGCTTATCAAACCATATTGGAGCAGTACTTTATTAAAGATTTAACCCCTCTGACATTTTCCTTTTTGTTTACTGTTTGTTCACATCCCTCTAGCTCACAAATATACTGTTTATCGTCCTTCAGATTTTCCGTATCATTAATTCTGGCTGGAGGCTCTAGCAACAGCTGTATTTGAAGAAACTAGATTATAATTGAGAGAAATTATTAATGATTTTGTTGATGCCCTCTACCTTTCCTATTGATTTCACTGGAAATCATCAGCTTGATCGTATTCCCGTGAATCTCAAATGGGGAGGAGGCATATGTGTGAATGTCACGATCCGTGGAAGTTTAGGTGCACACGCCAAGGGCACAGGAGAAGTTCTCTCCTGCTTTGGGTGAGTAAGCCACCCCCGTTCCCAACACCCCCTTCCCAGCCTGGTACAGTGAGAATGCATCATGTGTACTGACTACAGTTTATAGGGCAGAAGAATTTGTTTTGTACCAGATAACCCAATTATCTGCATCCTTTCATTTAAGAGGGAGGTTACATTTGCAGCTATAAGATAATGATTCCAGGCTCGGCTTTGCAGATGTGAGTTTCTCTACCTCATTACAGACAGGGCTGGTTTCAGGCACGGGCAAAGCTCTTGGCTGCCAAAGGTGGGAGCCTGTCAGGGGTAACCAGCACCCCAGTTTGCCTGGGCTGGAAGAGATGGGGATGGCCATAGCTGCAACAGGCACAAGCCGACTTGTCCAGCCTTTCCCCCGGAGCTGTGCGGTATCAAGAGGGTAGAAAAGGAGAAACACATCCCAGGAGGGACCCACTCTGCGGCAGCCACACAGCTGAATTTTGCCTGCCCAAGGGTGAAGAGAGAATCCTTGGGCTGCAAAATTAATTTTTGCCTACCCTGCTGATAAGCCTTGAGCCAACGCTGATTATGGAGGTATCTTCACCTCCTTCTACTTTGACTACAAAGAGAGGCTTATTGAAAAGTTGATTTTGATCCATGTTAAGAAAAGAATAAAGAGGGAGAAAGACAATAAAATTCCTCTTGCTTCAAGATTTTAGGTTTAAGTCTCACTGACAATACAATATTTTCTGAAAGTGTTAAGTGACTTGAGGAGGAATATTTTGAATCTAAAATCATTTACATTACCTCCATTTCAATATGTTTGCAGCATCTGCCACTTTTTTTGTGACCCTCCCTGAGTCCAACATAAACACATTATTCTGCAACATCTTAAATAAAGGTAGCTTAGACACTGCTTCTGCAAGAGGCAATTTACTAAATCAGGGATGATAAATGTAGAACTGCAGTTTGAAAATGAAATGTGATGCTCCACCAAGACAAGCAAGGAAAAAAAAAGAAGTGCTAATATGAGAAATTTCTATTGGTAATTTCTTGATCGTCCAATGCTCATTTTCCAGAGAGACAGGTATCCCTTGGTTCCTGTAAAATATTCTTTCTCAGGCATCTTCCATTAAAATATCTGCTGTTTTCAGGGGCTCAGAGGTACTTTTTCCAGACACGGTAAATGAATAAGAGTATTTAACACAAGACACCTCACATGGGATAATTGGAGCAGGGATGAGTTTACCCCCTGTCAGCTAAGGTGGTCAAACTCCATGTTATTCCCGAGACCAGCTCCTTGGGCAGAGGAAGGCGTGTTTCACCCTCCTCCTCCCTCACTTTCCTATTGGCCCCTCCAACCCCTGCGGCTCCCTGCAAGGGCAGGACGGTAAGGGGTCTGGCAGGGTGTGAAGCAAGTGAGGGGTGCCGAAAGGTGGGATGGAGAAAAGTAAGGGCTGACTGGGCAGAAAGCTGACTTGGCAGAGCTGCCAAGGTCCTGGGGACCATGCCCAGCCTCCTCCCCAAAACCTCCCCTCACCCTGCCCATGGCCCAGGACCACATTTCATCCCAGCCCGGGGATGTCAGTCCTTGCCCCAGTGACACCACAGCAGTGCCATCTTGCATCCTGGCTTTCCCCAAGTTTCAGTTGTCCACTTGCCCCCACCATCTTTCCAGCAGTCCTTACTTCTCTTCCCGAGCTTCAAGCTGCCCCAGCGTCCCTCTTTGATCCTTCCCCTAGGGCATTTCCCACCCCCTCCTTTCTCTGGCCGCCTCCATTGATTCCTGAGTCAGTCCTGCCCTGGCTTCCCACCTGCTGAATCCTCTCGCCCGAATCCTGCTGGCTCCCCCAGTCCCTCCTGAAGCAAGGTGGAAGTGTGGCTCCTGTCTCCCTCAATCCTGATGCCAGAGACTGGGCAAAATCAGAGGGGGGAAATCGGAGGCATTTATTCCTCAGTGCCAGCCTCACATGCCATGAAACCTTCTGGCAAGTTAGCTATTGCGATTTACCTGCAAATCTGAGGGCTACTGAACAGCTGCAAATCTGATCCCAAATGCGTATTGTTCCTTAAGAACACCGCTTTGTGCATCCTGATGGAATACGGCACTGCTCTGTGTGAGGTACAAATGAATAGTTTATTATTGGCTTCTCAGAAATCAGGGCTGGAGGTTGTTGCTCACAATGCGCTCTGATTAGAACAGGAGGTCAGACCAGTAGTGTTTCCTTTTGCCTCCGAAATCTATGAATGATTTGGTCCATATAAAAATTAGGCTATTTTCCACTAATTTTCGTGCTTTACTTCGCTAATAGGGAAGTCTGCTGCTGCTATTCAAAACCTTCATCTGGTTTTCCTGGGGAAGTCTGGATGCAGGGGTTGGTTTAGCGAGGAGAATCACTTCACCCTTCACCAGAGCGCAGCCACCTGGGGAGCGGCATGGAGAAACTTCTTTGGTTTTACACTCACACAGGTTGCACACTCACACAGGGTGAGCATGCAACGCTCGAGACACGAGGGGACAGGCATGAAAATACTGCGATGCCTGGTGAGCCCCTAGAGGGAGGCTGCAACAGAGGGGATTACATTTTCAAGCTTTAAAAAAAGCGCCACCTATACAATAGGTAAACCAAGCCCTATCTTGACTCCAGTGGCCCTGTATTTGGCTTGACCTCAGGTTGACACTCTTATGTTACATTCCTCCCCCTCTGTGAGGTGCGGAGCAATGGTGTGTGGTAGAGCTGGTTGCTCCCAACATCTTCACGGCTCAGTGCGAGGTCACCCGTCAGGCACATCTGCCCAGCATGCCACTCTGAAACTGGTGATAGCCACAGCCGCCACAGTCCCTGGCTCTAGTATCAGGCTAACATGATTAGCTCTTTTTCTCTTTCTTCTGAGGACTAGACGTAACTGAGAAATCAATCAAACTTCAACCTCTGCCAGCCTATAAAGGGTGGAGGAGGTGGAGGTTCCCAGCAGGTTGTATGGTCTGTCGTTTCTTCTCTGGTCTGAAAGACAGGGAGAGGAGAAATGTCTTTGCTCCACAGTCCTGCTAACTTTCTTGGCATGATGAGCTAGCCAGCTAATAAGCAAGTAATTATACATTGGAATACACAGTTCAGTGCCAACACTGTCTGCCTGCAGCCACACTGAGAAATGAGGGAAGAAAGTACTTTGTTCCAGCTCTGCTCGTGTCTCTGCCTCACTGTCTGAATTCGGGTGAGTCACACCTCAACTTTGTGTTTCATCCCCCCCACCCCCACCCCCCCCACACACACAGGGGAGCACTCCCTGATACTCACTTTTGATCAGGGGTGCAATTCATGACCGAGAGGGCTACGCCAGCAAAACCCACCTCTGTGAGTGCGGATTCATTAGTTGCTTTGCTCGGAAGCAGAGGGGAGATGGGTGATGCTGGTATGGATGGAACAGCTCTGCTGCTAAACTGTGCCTCTCCGCCAGCAGCGCTTCAGCGCCGCACAGCACCCTCACACCTGCATCATGTCCCCACGTAGCCCCAGCCCCAGCTTTTCTAAAATGATTAGAGTAGCCCAAATGAAAAACACACTGGTAAATGCGGTTGGGGTTTCTATAATTTCCTCCCAATAGTTTTTTTTTTCCTGTTAATTTCTTGTATGTACCATCTTATGTTACTTGGTTGTACAGTAATGGCCCTTCTAACTCCAGTATGCCAGAGAATTGTGTTATAAATAGCCATGGTAAATTGAAACAGTCTTTCACTACAGGTTTTCTAAAATGGATCAAGTTATAGAGGAAAGACTAGGATGTCACTGTGCCTTATGGATGTGAGTATATTTAAGCATAGAGACAACATGGAATTGTGGTTCAGACCCACCCCAAAGGTAAGGAGGGAGCAGCAACCCTTGTGTGTGGGGGGTGTTGTGTTTTAAAGCATCCTTTCAGCAGCACAGTTCCAACCATCTCCTCTTCTTTGCACATTTCTTTTGCAACTTCTGGATTTGTGCAATGAATTGTTTAATATATTTTGACTTGAACAGGTGGTTTGTTAAAAACGTAGCTGTAGTGTGTCACTGGACGGAAGGGGAAAGGATACGCGCGCGTGTGTGTGTACATACAGGTTCACGCAAAGACAAAAATCACCGGATTCTTGAGTCGAGTGCTCCAGCAGTGGTCAACACCACCTGAAAATGAAGAGGCAATAGTAACTTGTAAAGGTACCTCATGGACTATATATAGCACCCAACAAGGAAACCACTGTGCAAGTTAACTGTCGAGGCTCCATTCTCAAGCTCACTGACAGGAGCCAAGCTGTACAGGCTAGTTTTGTCCCACGGGGTCGTGACCCCGGGGGGTTTGCCCCCACTGGTCGTGACCCAATTTGGGTCACGAGAAGAGAGTGGCTTTTGGATTAACTCAGAGGGGCCAGCTACCCTTGGTTTTTTGCATTGCACATTTCTCTTGCCACTTGGACTTCAGGCATCCAAGTTTCTTTTAAGTCATACAAGGTCAAAACACTGAGATGAAATAGTCTATATATGAGCAGTATCTGTGCAGAGACTGCTGGGGAACATAAATGAGAGCTGAGAGACTCCTACCAGATGAGCTGAGTGTCCTTCCTCATGGGGGTAAGACTTGCAGCACTCCATCCCTTCAGACCTCATCACCAGCTCACAAACCCAAAGCAGGAAAGTTCCACGGCACTGAGACATGTGCCGCCCAGTGAGGCAGCTCCTCGCCTTCTCTCCTTAAGGCTGGAAATCCTCTGATGGATTCATCTGCCACCCTGGGCTATAGGTACGAGCAGAGCAAGGTGTGATAGTGAAACAGGCCATAAAATTTACTTTTAATTAAAACGCCACTGTCCACATCCAGCTTTGAGTACCTCTGGAGGAGACTGGTACACTGGGGCCACTATATTTCCAACAGGAGCTCTGGCTCCAGGATTTCCAAAACTCCGGTTGAAGCTGGGCTCATTTATGATTCTCCTGGAAGGAGTCTGGGCAGAGGGAAGATAGGCCAGACCCAGAGCGTGGATTTGTGGTAGTGAAGGGAAATAGCCATCATTGGAGAGCTGCCAAAAAGAGAGCGGGAGCAAGCCTCCATTGGGAACTGGGCTGACTCGGATATCTCCAGCGGTGATGCCCAGGTGAGCCGGGGGCTGCATGCCCATTCTCCCAGGTGGAACGAAGCCCATACCAGTAAAGGTCTGACTGCCCAAGCTGTTTGCATGGTGGCAGTGCGCATAGGCTCCTGAAAACTTTGTATTTCAAGGTTTTTTCATTGTCATGTTACAGTGAGAGGCTGGTGGGGAGCTGTACTGCTGATGAACAATGTATACTTCCCCAGGAAGCAATGGAGCTGCTTCAGGCATTGAATTGTGTGTTCTTGTCTGCAGCCTGCCTGGCACACTCTTGAATCTTTCTGTAACCATCTCTCCTACCTCTTGTGGTCCGAAGGAACCACAATAGTGAAGGAAGACTTTGGCAGAAAAATAATTTTCTCTGCAGCTTCCTTTCTACATCCAAACGACAGACACTCACCTTCCTGAAGTGAGGGCAGCTCTGCCTGGGGACAAACAGGGGCTGAGGAACTTCTCGTGTGTAATTTTAAGTCAATGTATTGATAATGCATCAGCTTCCCTTGTAAGGATCTTGCCCAAAAAAGAGTGTGACCACTGGGCAACCGAAGTGAGGAGGTACCAGCTGGGGTGTTTTCTCACCAGCAAGTGGTCTCAGGGCACGTGAGCCCACAGCCTTACCTGTGCACTCCCACAAAAGTGACTCTGCAGTATGGCCTCCTCATCACGTCAGGCTATGGGAGACATAATGTGCTGTCTGTGGCCAAAGGCTGTCTCCACCAAGGTCTAAACAGCAAGGTCCCACCTGAGAGCTGTCCTACATAGATTTCACTTTGACTCAAGTCAATCAATCATCTCCATGCTGTGAGTTGTGTTTAAAAGATCTCATGGGAAATTCAAGTAGCACAGTCTCCTGGGAGTGCTGACAACTGGTTCAAGCACAACCCTCTGGCTGAAGGCATCTGCTTCAGGGGTAGCGCCTTTACCCTCCCCAGCACTGCCACCTCCACTGCAGTGCAGAGATTGCACATTTTAGATCATCTGCCTGGCACTTACAAGATCCGCAGTTGATGTGCCCTTTGCTGGCAGTGGCAGAGAGCAGGAACAGGGGAGAATCAAGCCCAAACCCTTTGTATCTGCTCTCTCTGAAAAAGCATCTCTCTCCAGTGCACTTTGGGAGACGTGTGCCCGGAGAGGGAGGCTGAGACAATGAAAGAAGTGGAAGAAAGGGAGAACAAGTTCCTTTGACCAGCACCAGCTTGACATTTTTTCAACTCACTTTTTACACATGAAAGGGAGGATGGGAAAGAAGAAGAAAGCATGAAAGCAGAAGGAGAAGGAGGCAGAGAGGAAAAAAAGATGAAAGAAAGGGTGAAACAGGAAAAAGATGCTCCCAGTGATGCTGAGACACTTGTCTGTGCCCCTACACCATCCTCAATCTGTCCTAAAGCACAAGAGCAAAAAAAGCAGCAGGATCTCTGGCAAACTAGCTAGATAGGCTCAAAAGCATAGAGATTGGTAGAAAATGTTGAGTTAAAAGCCTGTGTGTTTAGTGCATAGGAATTGGGATAGGGCATGTGTGTGTGTGTCTGCGTTTGAGCTGAGGAAAGAAGAGTGGGCGCACACTGAGATCTCAAGACCAAGGGATTGCAATGGCTTTCACATAAGCCTTAACAAGGAAACAGTAAGTTCGTCAAATTATAACTGGGTGAAAGCAAGGTCCAATACAATAGCAACCAGCTGCCAGAAATCCCAGCATGGCCCTGGGACTGGCTGCATCGGGGAAGTGCAGGGGGGAAGGGTGGTAAAGCTCAGGCAGGATGAATACCTTGGGTGAAGACTAGAGATGGACTCCTTCTTCATCACTCCTTTCAGTACCAAACACTCTCTGTGATGAGGAGAGTTAATCAAAAAAGCAGCGAACACACAAGAGCCTCAGAGGTACTACCAGTGCTATAAAATGCACCCGGGAAGAAAGCGAATACAGCATAGGTGTATTCCCCGGGGTGGAGATGAGGAGAACTGAGGACAGCAAAGCAGAGCCTTTGGGATTTATAGCCCTATCTTGGCGTGCTTCATACTGGAAGCAGGAGATACCCAGGAGGATCTGGGGCAGGAGCAGCACCAGTGGTAAGGATGGTGGGAAACACCGCTCTAGGCTAGGGAGATTTTTTTTTTCCCCAAAGAGATGCTGATTCCAGCACTTCAAAATGACAAACTAGCATTCTTTAGCGATTTTTTTTTTTTTTACAGTTTTCCAGCGAAGACCAACTATACAGAAAGAAACCAGGCAGTGGAGAGTGAGACTGCACCCTGTCATTGTATCTTTGCCCATGCTTTCCCGTCTGCTGGTAGTTTGTGCTTTGCAGAATACTCAGTGCTCTTGCCCCTGATTTGTTTATAGCAGTCCGACGGGGCTCCCCCTCCCCACACACACCGGCTTTCCCCCTCTTTGTCTCTCTTGCTGCCCTATCTCACTGCCTCGTGTCAGACCCTCGCCCCAGGCCCCTGCTGCACTCTTGCAAAGACTGCCCCAGCTCAGCCCGGCACAGCGGCATCGCAGGAGCAACCCTGTGCGCTCAGCTCCTCGACGCAGATCTGTGCTGCAGTTAGAATTCCCTCGGTTTCCCATCTCCCTGCTAACATTGCTGCAGTGCCGCAGAGCCCTCCGGCTTTCCCCCCTTCTCAACTCTCACCTCTCCCGCAGCACTTGGAGTCACCCAGGCTTTGCCCGTTGCCTTTAAGGTGCCCCGTTGGGTTCCTTTTCCCTTCTTTCTTTGTATTTCTACTCCCTTTTAGTAAGCCATAGCAAGGGAAATGCTGCAACAAAGCTTCCAGCCGGGATGTACTCGCTTCCATACATGCATGTAGGGAGGGAGGGGAGGAAGAGATCAAACTTCAGGGATCCCGGAGACATCCTTGGATGCGGTGCTGAGAAGAAAATGAGCAGGAAACAGGTGACAGAAATGTCAGGCCACAAGCTCAAGAGATCACTGGGGCCCACAGACAGCTGCATCATCCCAGGGAAGAAATAAATGACAGACTGCACCAGACTATAGCATGAAAACATTGACACAAAGAGAATTAATATTCTTGCAACTGGACCTTGGCCTCGCACAGTTCTTCAATCGTCTCTTGCCTGGTGACATTGTGCTATATATGATTTGCTCTCTTTGAACACCCCGTCTGTGCCAGAGACTGTCTACCTCCTACCGTCGCTGTGAAATATAGGTGATGTGGTATGTATAAATATTTCAAAGAGACACGACTCATTTGACAAGTGGGATCTTGAAGAGGGACCGGAGACGCCGACTCCCAGCCGGAAAGACGGGACAAATATGTTCTGCAGAAACAGTCTGGGGGGAGGAAAGTCATCCCTCATCTTTGCTTTTTGGCAAGTAGAATCACTACAAGGTATGGTTTCCTTATGACAAGTAGATTGCTTAGCACGTGTGCATGGGACTGCTGGCTTGCTGTTGCCCATTGGAAACCCCATAATTATGAATGTTATGATTTATTAGGCCTCAAGCAATAATTATTAATTACCTTATTTAGCAAATGCAGTTACGTACTTGGATGTTGGCAGTGGGTTTTTTTCCACTCAGAATATCCATGGACAGGTGATAGCTCTTTCTAATTATTTATTATCCAATTATTTTTCCCTTCAATTCAATTGACTGCTCACAAACAGTCTCAGTTTATGGTTTTTTACTGTTCCCTAATTGGATGAGTTCAAAGGTACTTTTGGCACAAATACTTTTATTTGCTAAGAGAAAGCAGGGTTATTTCACCTACTTTGGCAGTTTACTTTGAAATTCATTTTTCATAAGCATTTGTGCCAGTGAAACGTGAGCAGGTGCATTGAATGTTAACACAAAAAAGGGGTCTGAAGCACACATTTTGGGGATTTACTTTTTTTAGACTCATTATCCAGAAATGTAACTTGTGCAAACTCAGAGGCTCTATTCCATAATGTAATGAGAACCCCTGAAAAAAAAACCCAAAACCCAAAACCCCCAAAACCAGAAAAGATGGAAAGGCTACAAAATGCTCCATAAATATCCTTATTTCAATATTATGAGTAGAAAAAATAAGACTCATGTCTCCATGGGTTTTTTATGACCATGAAGTTTCCTGGGTCTGCAAACATCTTGTCGCCTCGTTTCCTTGTGTTGCTTTCGGACTGCTTCATGCAGATGCAGACAATTCTACTTTGTCTCATCAGCATCCAGCATCAGATCCTGCTTCTCCCCATGCCCTGGCAAAGGGACCTGTCCTCCTAGGGCTTGCTGCCTCTTCTGCCTATATGCCCTTTATTAATGTTGTCACCAGCCACCGCAGGAAGGATTAAATCCTTTTCAGTGGAGGGTTTATTGTATTAAAAAAATAAACTTGCTCACATCAGGTGCTTTCGTAAGTGCCCCGCTCCATGCAGTCATCTTTGGAAAGGACACCTCAGAGCATGAAGCCCACAGTTTCTTGGCAGGTGTTCCCTTAGCTCGGTTATAGAAAAAAAAAAAAAAATAAAGGAGGGGAAAAAAAGGAGAAAGAAAAAAGAAAAAGAAAGAAAAAGAAAATACAGAAGAGGGGAAAGGAAGGAAAACCGAACCCAAATGAAGCAGTTTCATACTGGCGACATCCTGGCAAGTGAGGGAATAGGGCCCAGAGAGGAATCTGCCTGCCTTGCCTCCCGCACACAGGGATGCCGGTCACTGGGCTGAAGCTGCCCTGTCCCTAACGCCGCTCTCCCCCGGCCGCACGCTATTGCCTTTCCCTCCCGCTGAGCACCATTTACAACAGGAATAACTGCTTACTAATTAGCGGCTATATCTATTAATTGCTTGTTTGCTAGAGCATGACTGAGCAGCCAGCCGCTCTCTCGGCCATATCTCTCAATTAATTTTTTTATTTTTTTTTTTTTTAAATTCCGTTTTCATCCAGGGAGTGACTTGTTCGCACGGCGACTGGGCGCCTGCTGGGGTACGTCTGTCCATCCGCTTTCCCTCCGGGTGTAGCACCTCTCGCCAGCTACCGTGGCGTGGGGCCGCCAACTTCACGCATGGCCGAGGCGGGAGGGCACGCAGGGACTCAGCCCCGCGGAGGAAGAGGTGGTGTCGCTAAGGGACGGGGCGCACCAGCCCGTCCCCGGGAGCCT
>NW_009647419.1:4463695-4464004 GCF_000708025.1 Charadrius vociferus | reverse complement strand
CGGCGCGCTGGGTAGAGCCGGCCGGCAGGCAGGGAGGGGAGAGGCGGCCCCGGGCCAGCCCGGCCGGAGCGGCGCGCTGTCCCCCCGGACGCCCCGTCGGGGGTCGGCTGAGCGGAGCGCCCTGGGGCGGGCTGGGGAGCGACGACGCTCCCGGCAACTTTTAGCAGGAGATTTTGGTGCTTCAAGAAAAAGCCGTGGGGCAGGGACCTGCCAAGCAATTTCTAGCCGGCGTCTGGCGGGAAGCGACCCAACTTTCTCCAGCTTCTTGTCCCTCCTCGTCGGCTCCGTTCCAGCCGCGACCCCCGCTAG
>NW_009647419.1:4462543-4462931 GCF_000708025.1 Charadrius vociferus | reverse complement strand
AAAAATTCAACCATGTAACCCAGAAAAAAAAAAAAAAAAAAAAAAAAAAAGAAAAAGAAAAAAAAAGAAAAAAATAGAAAACCTTCCTGGATTTGATTAATTACAACAATCCCCTCCCCAGAAGATCTGGAAAAGAGGAGAGAGAATCACCTATCCCTCCCTCCGCCTTTCAGCAGCTGGCTCCTACCCCCCACCCTCGCTTCCCCCCCCTTTTTTTTCTCCACCTCCTTCTCCTTCCCCCGTTCGCTCCTGGGGCTGCGGCCAGAGCCTCGTCGGGAGGAGGGAGGGCGAGGACTCTCCCAAGTTGGCCCCAGTTGGCAGCTCTTCGGGCAGCGCGGGACTTCGGGCAGCGCTCGGCGGCTCCCGCTGAACAAAGAAACCCCCTTTC
>NW_009647419.1:4461968-4462232 GCF_000708025.1 Charadrius vociferus | reverse complement strand
CGGCGCCGGCCCGGTGCCCCCCGGGGTTGGCCTTTCTCCGTACCCCGAGTGCGGGCGCGGCTGCCCGTTTTTCCTGGAGATCCTCGAGCAACCTGGTGAAGGGAAGCGGGAAACGGCGCTCCGCTTTCCTGCCTTCCCTGCCTCCTTCCCTCGCTCTCTCCCCCTCCTTTTTTTTTTATTTTTATTATTTTTTTTCTCCTTTTTCTTTTTAAATCTCATCCCCGGGCGGCACCGGTGTGGAGGGTCCCTTCCTCCGCCCCAGGG
>NW_009647419.1:4455101-4461147 GCF_000708025.1 Charadrius vociferus | reverse complement strand
CCCCCGCAGCCCCTCCGCTTCCGCGGGCAGGGAGGAGGGCAGGGGGCAGAGGCGGGGGACGGCACCCCGTGCCCCCTCCGAGCACAAGCCCTGGCTTGAGAGAGCAGCCGGGATTTACTTTCGCCCAGCCGTGCAGCCCCCCCTTCCCCTCTCCCAGCCCTCTCTCCATTCTTGCTTTACAAGGTCTGCATTTCCAATACACTGGGAAAAAATAAATAAAAGCAACCCACAAGACTTGCCTCTCATAACAAGCCGGCTTTAGCACCCCGTGCCCCCTCCGAGCACAAGCCCTGGCTTGAGAGAGCAGCCGGGATTTACTTTCGCCCAGCCGTGCAGCCCCCCCTTCCCCTCTCCCAGCCCTCTCTCCATTCTTGCTTTACAAGGTCTGCATTTCCAATACACTGGGAAAAAATAAATAAAAGCAACCCACAAGACTTGCCTCTCATAACAAGCCGGCTTTATCTTGGCTTACAACTCAGTTGTGCGTTGCTGTAAAGTCCTTCTGGAAGGCATGCCTCTGCCTCTAACGAGCCAAGCTCTCTGAGCTCTGAAGAGAGACCCCAGTGAGAGAATCCAACACCCCCCCCGCTCCCCCTTTTTTAACAGCACGCAGCCAGTCTCTTGTGTGAGCTCTGGCAAAGATCAGTTCAGTCTCCCTGACTATGGGTAAGTCTTTGTAGGTCACTTTTTAATGATGTATTTCTTTAATGGAAACAATTCCTCCTTTCTCCTTGGGGGCTGGGATGTTAATTTGAGTTTGGGTCCGGTTTGTAAAATAACCACTTTAAATAGAGGGTGTTTAGCTTCCTTTCTTTTTTCTTTCTTCCTCCCAGTATATGTGTTTTCTCCCAGTCTGCATGTCCGGAAGAAAATTGTAGGACCCTACGAAGGCTGGAAAGATGAGGAGTAGAATGAGTTTGTGGTACAGAAACCTGGTCAGGGCAGGTTATTTAATCCTTTAAAACAGGTAATCTGCTTCTAGCTGAACTTTCATTATTTTGTTGTAGTGTGCTTGCTGCTGAGTAGCTGTCACTTGCTGTAGAATGGCCTCTCTGCTCAGGATTGTAGCAAGAGGGACAGAGCTTAAAACCGGTTTTGCTTAAATGTGCTTTAGAAGGTTGCCTGTTGTATTTTTTTCATCCACTTCAGTGAACTTGCATTTGATAGAGCTGCTGCTAAATTAGATCTTCCAAATAACTTACTGATGTTTTTGTCTTTTTCTCTCAGAGAGAGATTGGAGAAGCTGTGTACAAAAGAAAGCACAGATATAGACATGCACTAAGATGAAGGCATCCTTTTAAGTCAAAATGGTACACTACTTCTATCTATTCTCCTACTTAACTACACAAAGGAGAAATCCGGTCTCTTCCCTCCTCTCCCCTCCCCTACCTCTTCAAACTCTCTGGTGAGACCATCGGGAGCCTTAATACGCAGCTGTCTGAGTGCAGCCCAGAGCGGTGTCTCGTGGAATCGGCACACCGCAAACTTCCACGGTGACTAATAGTTTTCATATTGTCTTTCTCAACCTTGCCTTCAGTCCACTACTCTGCACTGATTTCATGCCTTGTGCAGCCAGCACTGTTTGGATGTGAAATTGCTGTTATTGATGGCTCAAACAGAGCCAATATACTGTTACATTTGCAAGGATAAATAAAGCAGGATTAGAAACTAGTCCTACTGCCCCCCCCCCTTTGGTTTGTCCTAAATGTTAGTCTCTCACCATAGTTTTAATCTGTACTTGAGCATTCTGTGTTGTGAATGTCAGTCTCATGTGGCACTTACTGTAGAAATGATGGGAACTCAAGTATCATGTTTCAGATCTGTTTTTCTGCTTTTGAATATTTATTTATGGCAATGGAGATGGGGGGAGGCATCTATATGGGTCTATAAATATATTTTACTTTGGTAAATCTGCTGAGATTAAATCAGATTAAACGAGATAAACTATCCATGTGATGTACCCTTTAAATAATACACCCACATGGATGCGCACAAAAGACCTCTGTCTAGGAGAGCGGAGTTGTTGGAGAGGTTTATTGAGATGAATGGTATAAATAAAATGTGTGTAAGGGGGTTTCTGGGAAAGGAGCATTTGCAACGGAGGTGCAATTTAATTAGGAGTCAAGGTGCTTTTAGCCTGCTACCTGAAGAGGCTTGTTATATAAATTGGCATTTGTTGTAATGACTGAAGTGTGTCTGAAACCCTCTTCTCATTAGCTGATCCCATCCTTTCAGCCTTGTTTGTAGCAGTAAGACAAGGCTGGCCTGATACAGAAGGCAGTTCAGCAGACTGCCAAGAGGCAACTTTTATTAGCCTTTTGTAGTACCCCACTTCCCAAACTGCATGTGCTTTTCAGTCCTGGTGCGTTAATGCTGCTGGTCAAGATGAGGCGCGAGCTGTAACAGATCTCTGGCAAATGTCAGAATTTGAAGGGAGGGAGGAAGCAGTAAGGAGAAAAGGGACTTGCCCTTCCAGGCTTGGAGCTCCCAACGCTTAAAGACTATAAATTAGACTGAAAGGGGAGGATGGAGGAGAGGGGGGTCCGAAGGGGAGAGTATGCCTCTTGCTTCGTAGTCAGCCTTGCAGACCTCAGGACTTGCATAGCTCTGGTTCGGAGCGCGCACAGGGCTGCCGCTTTGCTTACTCCATGCGCAGTGTATAATTAGCATTTCTGGGTTGTCTCGCAACTAGCACAGTCCAGCCGATCAGCAGCAGCCTTTCAGGCTGAATAAAAAGAGTGGGATGTTTCATCCGCTGCCTCTCATAACTCACCTGCAGAAAAGGCATTTTGGGAATGGTCATCATGCTGTCCGATGAGGGGCTACGGCAAAGTGATGGAAAGGGAATAAAAAGAAGGTTTAGGCTGGGCAGCAGGGAAAGCTGCCTGGCACCGTGACCAGAGGGGCTGCATTACTTCAGGCACTTGGAACTCATGGGGGTGAAGCACTTGCTGTACAGAACTGTCCTGCCCTGGTCTCTGAGGTGGGCAATAAATGACTCAGTAAAGCTTCTTCTTTAAAGAGACATCATCACACTGAATCACCTGTGAGATGCTACTACAGGCAGCCAGAAAATCTAGTGGAAGAATGTTTTCTTGTGTCTGCGAAGGAGGGGTGTCATGGTAAAACATATCCTGGGTTTAGGCCATAAACATCTGCACTTCTTCATTTCGTGTACACATGACATGATTTGTTTCCTGCTCCTTTTACCTGCAAAGTAAAAGCCTCTTTTCCTGGAGTTTTCAGTGCAGCATTGCCCAAGCAGGATGCCTCACGCCCTCTTCGAACCTATGTGTGTGTTGTTTGCTGCCAGTTTCTGGGGGCACAGGCACGCTCTAATGTTAACCTTGAGCCTGGTGACCTGAGTCGGTCCCTCTCCCCTGCCCCTGCTCATAGCTTTTTAACCTGTGGGAACAGGAGTCCAGACAAGGAGCTCTTCAGTTTTCTTGCTGCTATCCCAGTGTGCGCTGTGCCCTCAGAAATGGGTGAGCAGGTTGTTGGCTAAAGTAGCGGTGGAATTGGCTCCTGTGAGCCACTTCTTGGCAGATTCTATTTGGAGGATCACTGTGCTCATACACTGTGTTTTCCAGATTATATATGTGTATGTGTGTGTTTGTATGTGTGTGTGTATATATATACACACATGCACATGTACACACATCCTTTGTGCTCAGCCATTTCTCCGTGTTGTCCAACCCTTAAAACTGTGGTGGCCTAGAGTGTAGCCTTTTGGCTACAGGAATGAGTTTGTAACTGGAAGGCTATAGAAATAGTCACACCTAAGGACTGGGTCTGTCCAAGATTTGCGTAGTTGTTTAGCAGCTCTTTAAGGTCAAGGCATTAAATCTGTCCAGCCCTGTGCTCCAGCGTACCTTGCTGTTCTCCAGATCTAGTGTGTCAGATTCACCCTCCTGTGACACCAGAGCCTCTGTTTTTAGGTCAGGTCAGTAGCTTCACATACCAGATAAGCCCTCAATTGGCTTTAATATGCAGTACTAGAAAACTGACATTATCCTCTTGACAGGTTGTTTGCAACTTGCTGGTAGAAGTCAAAATATTTCACTATAGGTGTCATCAGAAACCACCATCCTATGCTAATTTTTGTGGGAACATGAAGACAGATGTTGAATAATTTGACATGAGCAGCATAGCTTTTAAAATTATCACCGTGTCAGGTTTGCAGTGGGTTGTTGAAATATATATCTGTATTTCGGATGAGTTTAAGAGAGAGGGGAGGGAGATATAATAAGTGGCTCCCAATAAGTGGAAGATGCAGCAGAAGATGGCCTTGGAGGTTCAGTAGTCAGACAGCAATTCAGCAGTGGCAGTAAAGGATGCTGTGCTGCTCAGGCTGCTGTCCTTATTTCTAAGTAACAAGACTAAGTGACTTCCACGCTGGTAACTCAGAGATCTTGTGACACTTCCCATCAACTAGAAGCCCCACTGTTTTGCCCGTGTTTTGACTGGAGTTACTGCTATTCTGCTTGCTTGAATAGTGCAGTTCCGGGCTTCCAGTCCCTCCCGCCATGCATACCGTGCTCTTTTGGTTCGTTAAGCATCATCTATGCCCGAGAGTCCTGCCTGCATGGCTACAGCTCGTTATGAGGAGGGTAGAGTTGAGGGGTAGGGAAAAAATGCATTCTGCCCAATACCAGTGGGCTGGCTAAAGCAATAGAGATACATTTCTACTAGTGAAAGACTGCTTCGGGTGGAGGGTGCTTCTTACTCTGTGGGAATGTCCCAAACCCTACCTGCAAAAGGTTTGTTTAGCCGGCATAAGGTAAAGCCACAGTCAACTGGTTTGCCTGTGTAGCTCTGGAGACGGAGTTCACTAGTGAAGTTTTCACCAGGGTGGGTGAGATGTTGGTATTTTTTGAGCAGAGGGGTTGCTGTGTTGTGTCCTCAGAGGGAGCCGCATTTTGCTGTGGGGAAGATGAGCGGTCAGCTTGTGATGGGGCTCCTTCCAGACAAGAGACAGTAGAAGATGTTGGCTTGTTCTCAGAGATGCTGTGGGTATCTGCATCTGGTAATACAATGGGGGTGTTTTTAGGCTATACGTCACAGCCTGGGTCTCGTGTAGAGTGAAACTATTAAGAAAACTTTGAGACCATTTCTGTTCTCAAGCAGTCGAGGTGAACGTGTCAAGTGGCCGTGTCCCAGCCACCTTCTGCCAATCATCAGCTGCGGGTGTTGCACAGGTTTAAATCCAGAAGGGGAAAACATGCCAATGTTCCCCCAGGCTTGTGGAGGAAGGGGAGGGATATGGCCCGGCCACTGCACAGCAGAATGCAGATCTGGCAGGGCCTCCAGCATCCACCACAGCGACTGATGTGCTGTGAAGAAGTGGGAGAGGAGAGTGCGTGTGTTTCATGTCTCTGTGCCCATGTTTAGCTGGTGAGATCTCTGCTCTGTAAGGATCCAAGTACTTGCTTTGAAAAGAAGAAAGCTTTCATCTGTCCTTTATTTGGGGGGAAGGGGTTGAAGGAACAACAGCAATTTGGTTTTTATAGCCAAGCACTTGCTTAGCATTTAAAAGAATAAATTAAACGTGTGATAACCCATGGAGCTGACGATCAAAAGCGCTGCATTAAAGAGCTGGGAAAGAACTTGAGAAGTGGAGTCAGAAAAGGGAGATCCCGGGTATTAGCTGATCTCGGCTCAACAGAAGTTAGGTCGGAGAAGGGCTGTTACCAACAGGTTAGCTGGGACAAGGGCTTGTTGGGAGGCAGAGAGTTTTCATGCCCGATGTCAGGTGTTTCTTGGCGCTAAGGCTTCGGCTCCCCACTTGCTTTCCTGACTTCTGCCCAGGCGCAACGCACCGGCTGCCGGCGACTCCCGCTTTCCCTCCCGCCCAAGGGAAAAGCGAACCAAGCTGCCGGTCTTTCACCGTTCTCCCTGCGGGCTCCTCTCCAGCTGTGGATGGAGAGCACATCTGGGCGGAGGGGCGGGGGGGGACCACACATCTGGGCGGCGGGGCCGTGCCGCTCCGCCGCTGCCCGGCAGAGGGAGGTGTTGCACCGCCCCCAGGGCGGGGGGAGTGCCCGGG
>NW_009647419.1:4426747-4454836 GCF_000708025.1 Charadrius vociferus | reverse complement strand
GTGAAGGGCCGGGATTGAGCTGCTGCTTCTGCCCGGTCTTTGGTGCTGGCTGCTGGCGCGCTGCCCTGCCTCTCGCGCTGGTTTGGTTTAGGGTCTGAAGCTCTGTCACATTGTACCCAAGCGGTTCATGATCCTTATTTATTTATTTTATTTTATTTCCTTCTTTATATATTTATTTTTTTCCCCTTTCTTCCGCTCCCTTCTTTCCTTTGGGGAGCTTCTTGTTGTCCCTTTCCCATAAAAGATCATAAGATCATACAGTAAAGCAAGTGCAGGCCTCTTAAATTCTTAATTAGCTTTTCAACTGTAGGCTCCTTTTTTTTTTTCCTTTTTATTTTTTGTCACGTATCCGTGTAGTTGTGGCTTGGGGATTACTTTTTTTTTGTTCGTCTGGGGTTTTGTTTATTTAGTTTGGTTCTCAAAAATTAAAGATGGGATTAAAGGAGTTACAGGAATCTGAACAGATATGAGGGAAGAGGGACCCTTGTGCATGGCCTTGATCTGGCAGGGGGAGAGGAGATGACAGCAAGGTGGCGGTTGGCTATCAGGGCCTCTGAAGTGTTCAGGTGAGGGCATTAGTGCTGCGCTATATCTCCTTGGCTCAGTGAGGCAGCAGTGCTGAGGATGCCACAGCAGAGGTATTTGATTGATGCTGGTGCTTCGGCTCTCGGAAAACATGACTTAGGAAACCTAGCTTAGTGCAACATCGTCTTCTGAGCATTGTGGGTGCCTACAGGGAGCTCTTTGCACCAGTGCATTGGCCGTGGTGTATCCCAGGTCAGCTTCTGACTACTAATACCTCTAGTTTTAATGCCCAAATACGCTGGTCCATGGCTGGCGAAGGGACACGCCTGAAGCTAACCAGGGAACTAGAGAGAGAGACAGCTGAATAAAAATGATTAATTCTTTAAAATTTCTACTTGTTCTTCTAGACTAGGCAGTATGGTTACTTCAGTGTGTGCTTGTATGACTGCATTCCCAAAATCTACAGAGAGCTTTATGGTCTAGTAATGTTTAAACTCCTCTGGGAATGATGGTCCCTTTGTATGCTTCTGTAAAGTACTCTGTGTTCTCAGTATCATGCTAGTAATGAACAGCAGCGTAGATGCTGTCTGATATTTCAGTGGTTGCATACAAGGCAGGACAGCCCGTTGGAGACAGACGTGGTGCTGGAGTCGCCTGGTGATTTGGAGTCACCAACGCTGCTCTGTGAGCTGGTTACGGCTCTCCACTGGGCTGCAGACCTCCAGACAGAGGGTGCAGCAAGGTGATGGCGAGCAAGGATCTCAAGCAGCTTTTCTGGATCTGGCCAGCCTCTCCCTTTCCTGCTGCTTCTTTCACTCGTGCTGCAAATCGCTGGTGGATGCGGTGTTGGCTGTTATCCCTTTGCTTTAGCTTTCACAGGGGAGATATTACTGATGTAACTAAAAATCCATCTCACTGTGATGTGCTGGCGTGTGGTTTCTCTCCACTGTGAGATGTAGTGTAGGACAAATGGCGTGCGGATACTTTTGCTGGGTTCGTGTAAATGGAAGCGATGGCAGGGTGAGGATAGCAATTGACAAAGGTGCAGTAAGAATGGCAGTTTCTAAAGACAAATTAGCAAATGTCACCTAAAGAGGAACTGACATAACATTGAAAGCTAAAGTCAAGCTGTGAGAAAGGCTTTAGGATGTCTGCAGGTGGACATTTAATACAGGAGTAGCTGCTTGCCGTTGCTGCTTCTGTTTCGGAAGGAAATGGTCCTTCACTAATTGGCGTAAATTGTTTTAAAAGAAATGTGGATGGGAATCTCGTGCATCTCTTGTGTGCCTTTGTGATGAAATAAAATGGAAAAACAAAGATGTGATTCAGACAGATGTTTGAGAAACGTGGCAAAATGGCTTTTGCTTACAAATGCCATTTCACCTTCTGGTGCCTGCTCCGTGCTTTGCACGGTGGAAGAAGGCATTTGTAGAATTAGAGTGAAGAATGACTGTCTCTCGCCAAGTTTAATAAATGGATTATTCTGACTCAGATCATCCCTTGAAATAGCGGAAATGTGAGAAATTGAGGCTCATAAAAGTAACGTGAGCAGCAAGAGCCAGCTGGGGATGGGAGACTAAACTCCCCTGCCACTCAAGTGAATCTGGCTGGGAAGTTAAGAAAACTTAGCTGGTCTGGGGCATTTCCACTGCAATTGTTAGACCCTGAATATACCTCTCAGAGTGCACAAGTAGGATTTCTTGTGGGTTTATGTGTTTTCCATCACTAATATCTATGAACTTCCACTTTTACAATGCCTCTGTTGCCTACAGTTATTCTGCTTTGCATGTGGGGAAATGAGATGGATATTAAGAGATTTGCCCGCGGCAGAATGGAGAATCGAACATCAGCAAAGTTTTAACCAGCCTTTTCTCTCTGGTAAAGTGCAGCTGGTATTAAGTGCAATCCCTGTGGCTGATAGATCCAAGGTAAATATATCCTCGATAAGAAGGAATAAGCCATTGAAAACAGTCTCTGATCCAGTTATCTCAGAATCAGGCTTTTTTTAATAAGAAAACAAAACCATGTTTGTCTTCCAGTGCTAATTTAGCTCATCTTTGTTCACAGGTTAGAATTTATTTTAGGACACCTTTTGGAGGTCTTACAGAAGTTGAGCCTTACTGTACAACACTGGGGGAGAAAGAAATCCTTTGGACATGGGTACATACATGGCTTTTCTGTGTGAATTTGTAGGTGGCTTGAAAAATTGCTCTGAGGGAGGTGCAGGACTGGATTAGTTCTGGGATCTGTTGACTCATTCTGCAACAATTTAAATTATTTTGCACTTGATCAAAGAGGTGGTATTGCTTATGATGAAAAGCTGTTGTCGTGAATGGAGGAGATTAAATGACTATTGCTGGTGCCCGAGGGAAGGACAAAAAGTCTGAGGTTGCCGTGAAAGAGCAGAGATGCGGGATGGGCAGAAAAAAGCAGGGGACCGTATTGTAGGTGCATGGTGAGGGACAGTGTCCGGGACAGAGGAGAAGTTATGATAACGAGGGTGGAGATGTGGCTCTAAAATAAGGCTGGATGCCAGAGCAGAGGATAGCTTTTGAGGAAGCAAAAGGAAAGTCTGAATATTCCAACACGTTTTGTTATTTTAAGTATGTGCTAAGCCGTATTCCTGTTTTTCTTAGAAGTATGAAGTTCGGAAGAAGAAATCTCTAGTGTTTGTTTCCCAGATGCTAACGAAGGCTGAAAGGAATTAATGTGAGTGATTTTTTTTGTTTCTTTTTTTCTTTTTGAAAAAGATTTTTCTCTTATATTTACAGCAAGTAAAATTCACAAGTATGTGTTTGAAAAGGGGATTATTTTGATCAGTCATCAAATAATTGCTGAATAAGAAGACCTTCTTATCCCTGGAAACTGGGACTCGGAAGTGGGCAGCAGTGTTAACTGCAGGTTGGGAAGATCCCCATTTCAAGGTGTAGTGAAAGACACCTCCTTGCTATTCCTTTTGTACAACTACCTGAAAGGAGGCTATAGAGAGATGGATGTTGGTCTCTTCTCACAAGTTACAACCGATAGGACAAGAGGAAATGGCCTCAAGTTGCGCCAGGGGAGGTTTAGGTTAGACATAAGGAAAAACTTCTACGCTGAAAGGGTTATCAAAGACTGGAACAGGCTGCCCAGGGAAATGATTGAATCGCCATCCTTGGATGTATTTAAAAGCCGTGTAGATATGGTGCTCAGGGACATGGTTTAGAAGTGGGCCTGGTAGAGTTAGATAACAGTTGGACTTGGTGATCTTAAAGGTCTTTTCCAGCCATAATGATTCTTATACCCCTACAAAGGAGGAATACTTGGAAACTGGATAAGAATACAGGAACTTTCCCATGCGATGAGACAGTAGGATTAGGGGAATGTTTTTGCAAACAAAACACCTTAAGGTGGATGTATGTTCAAGGGCAGGCTGGACATGGCCTTGGGCAACCTGGTCTAGTGGGAGGTGTCCCTACCCATGGCAGGGGGGTTGGAACTCGATGATCTTCAAGGTCCTTTCCAACCTAAACCAGTCTATGATTCTATGCCTATGCAAAAGTAGGACTGTAACTTGTAGGTGCAGTGTTGAATTAGCTTTAAATGAGCTGTTTCGGTTGCTGATCACAGGACAGCTGTAACAGCGTGGAGCTCAGCCTGGCCTGTGCTCCAGCCACTTCTGCAATGTCCTGAGTGGGCTTTCCAGCATGTGCCGAGACCCCTGCACCTGGGGTCACCTGCCAGCAACGTCCTGCGCTTGAACTCCTCGATAAATAAACTGTGGGGCACCTACCCCAGGTTCCTGCTTGCCTGTGGGATGCAGCGCAGACGAATACACTCAGCTCCTGGCTGTGCAACCAGGTAGTGATCCTCCAAACCCAACTACCTGGCTTATTGTGGGGTGCAGTTTGAAGCTCAAGGGCTGCAGCAGCGTAGCTACTGCAATCCTGTGGCTGCGAACCCTAGCAAGACAAATGCCGGGGTCACTCTTGCTCTGTGGTATCTTTCAAGCAAGCACAGCTTGCAACGTGGGAATGCAAGCTGGCTTAATGCGGTGTGCTGTCGTGAAAGAGCACCTCTAGACAGCAGGTCTGGAATTAATCTTTAATTTTGAAAAGCTATTCCTGAATAACTCCTTGCCCTGCACTTAGCAATGATTAAGTTTCTAAACTGTTTTTTTTTCAAAATGGGATAGTCAAGCTCCTGAACGATGTAGCTGCTGCATCTGAAGATGTTACCCATAGAAACTAAGCTCCAGCTTTGGTTAAAATAGCACAATAATGGTTTGTTTTCGGGCTGGTCAAAAGATAAGCAGCTCAAGACTTTCATCCTTATTCCAGCAGAAAAATGCAATCGACAGTAGAGAATGACTGTTTACTATGATGTGCATGATTAATACCATAAATCTTTCATGTTGGGTTGTTGGGTGAAAGGCATGAATATCACCGCAACAAATTGAAAGGAGCAGTTTGCTACATATTTGCGGTTGGTAATCAGGCTTGAAACTCCATGTAAAAGGATAAATTAGCCAAAGTGAACGGTAGTTATCGAAACTAGGAACCACTCTGGCATTTGCTAAGCCTTGGCAAAGATGCCACGCTGATTTTTGCAGATCACAATGAGCATATGTACCTACTTGTGGCTGATGGTTATTCCAAGTGGCCAGCAGTAGTGTGTGTGCTATTTGACAAACAGTTCTGCTTCTCGGATTATTATGGAGACATTTCAAAGTATGTTTGCAGCATATGGCTTGCTTAAGGAGATGGTTTTAGATAAGAGACGTTCGGTAAAACACAGCAGATCAGCTGCTTATCACTCAGCTTCAGATGGGTCAGCAGGGCATTTTGTACAGACACTTAAAAGAGCAGTAAAGAAAAATGAGGAGCGAGCCCTGAATCACAGCGTCGCAAACTTTTCTTTCCTTTGCAGAGCAGCGTGCAGGAAAGCTCCAGCAGAGCTAATTCTTCATAAACGGATTTTAATTTAAGAATTGCGTTTGATTGTCTCAAAGCAAGTCTAGAGGAAATAGTAAGGGGGGGGGGGAGGAAACCGCCGTATGAGCTCTTTGCTTGTTAGGCCTAAATAAAAGCTTCACAGGAGGAAGCAGGGGAAGGTGCTAAAAAGTACTAGGATCTGTGATATGCTTGGTGAGGTAGACAGGCAAATGAGAAAGAAATGTGTCTAGCTATTGCTAGATTTAAAAAAAAATAAAAAAAAAAAAGAGAGAGAGAGAAAAGAAATGGATGCTGTTGATGGTGTGTAAATTCTAGGAGTGAGAATATTTCTCTCTTTCATTGGCCTCATGATAATACCCGTGACATTGTTGCTGTTGAAAATGAGGGATTGGAAGAGCAAGTGAGAACTGCCGTCCCCAGCAGGCGGAAGCCTTGCTTGAAGAGGATGGCACATGTCCCTGAGGGCCATAGCTGTAATTCCAGGGTCACGGAAAAGGGGGCTAGTCTTAGCACCCCCGTTGCAAGAAACAGGAGGATTTCATGTAGCTTTTGCATATGTACTCCTATACACTCTTTTTAAGGTCCTGGATGCTCTGTGAGCATTGCCGTTGTCTGTGGGGAAACAGCTGCGAGTAACACGGATGCTGGAGCCCAAATCCCGGGGTGGTGTAGAGCGGGTGATAGCTTGTAATTAAGGGGCTCATTTGCTGAACTAACTATTCTGATTTTCCCAGTATTTTACTTCTCCCTCTTTGTCGTATCCAGTTAAAGTCATAGCAATTAGTTTTCGAGGCATATTTGGCTGATTGGATTTCTGTTGATATAAGGTCTTATTTCTTGCATGTGCTTTGACACACCTGCTCGCCTTGCTGACACAGATGACTTTTTACTCATTAGCCCAGAAGGAAGCGATGCAGCTATGAGGCTGCGAGCAGGGGGCCGTTGTGCCCGTGATCCACCGCCAAAAGCTGCTGGCCAAACTCCCACTCCAGCCTCTGCTACTGTCTGGCTGGGAGGAACGGTTGTGTTTCTTCAGATCCCCTGTGAAAAGAGAAGCTAAAAGCAGGGTGGGCGGGAATCTTAGCAGATTCGCTTTCCTGGCTACAATTTTTGGCTCGGCTGTGCTACTCATGTAGATAGTGTTTTAATTCTAAGGCAAAGGAGTTAAATCCAGATGAGCTGTTGCTTTTGGTAAAAATGTTGGCCTGAAATGCTGCATGTAATGGCTTGGATCTTGTCGCTGTCAGTCTTTCTTTATGACTTTTTTTTTTTAAAGACTTCAGTGTCAGCCAAATATGTTTTTTTAAAAAAAAAGCCTTAAAACAAACTACACACACACACAAAAAAAAAAGGCCAGTTCTGTTAGTTTCTCCTGGCCTCCAGCTTGTGCAAATTGAAGGTGGTGTCATTTTTCTGCCTCAGACAGATGTTTTGAGGATGAAGCTGGTGATTTCAGGGAGGTGTTTCCATCTGGATGTGAAGGGGGGGCATAGATAGGCAACCTCCTTTTTTGTGTGGTGTCCCGTCTTAGTAGTTTACAGGTTTTCGTGGACATCTGTTGGTTGGTTGGTTGGTTTTTTTTCCCTCCCATCACCATTAAATTTTGACTGGAGCCTTTTTTTAGTTATGTGGTGGTTTCCACGTCGCCGCATTGGTGAGCATCTTTTCACTGACGGCTGGTTGCTGTGGTCACTGAGCCGCTGCTGCTCTCCCGGGCAGCCCCTGAGCTGCCTTCCCCGAGCTGCTCTGGGAGAACCTGACAGCAGATCTGTCATCAAAGTGCAGAAAATCCTCGAGCGTGAACCTTCTTCGGAAAGCCATAGGATGCTTGCTTTGTGCAACCAGGGTGCGGTGCCTCAGGACTCGGGCGAGCTAGGTAACACGCTGCCGGAGAGGCCAAGCTCTGTAGTCAGGGATTTCTGGATCTAATCTCCGAGGTGGTGGTTTCTGTAGGGGTAATCCTCGTTTCTCTGGGCTTCAATAGTGTCTGGGCACCTCGGTTTCAAAACCCACTGCACTGAAGGACTTGAATTACGTTTGTGATTATTCCAGAGTGGGATAATTCTTATTACACTTGAACTATAGCTCAACTGTCAGCAAGTCATGCTTTTGTAGGTCAGTGTGGAATAATGGGGAGAAACCCAGTCTTTTCTACCCCAAAAGTTTTTTGACTATTTTCTCTGGTATGTGTTATTATTTGAGTATCCTTTCCTAGAGACTGCAGGCCTGTCACTCTCGTGACTTGCTGCCTTGAAGTGAATTGGAAGTAGCTGGCAAGTGTTGTTTGGGGGTTTTTTTTGCCCATCCTTTGGTTTCCTACAGGATTGTTGTGTTGGGATAAGAGGAATTTTTCCTTCCCATTGCTCAGTTGCATTACAGTGGTTGAAATCTTTTCTTCTTGCCTGTGTCACCTACATTTGTTCCCTAACTTTTGTGGTGGCCTAGGAGGAAGGGACATAAAGGAAGGGACATAGAGCTAGTGTTCAGGATCTCGCTTGGCTTTGGAGATAAAGGCCTGGTGGGGGGGAGTCTTTGTTCCATTGTCCCCAGTGTGTTCCCCTCTGCCTTCTCTCTTCCCCTGTTGTTTCACCTTCAGAATCCTTGCTAAATTCACTTTGCTTAAAACAATATTTGTTTGAACAATAAAAGCTGTGTTAAAGGGATACATTATCGCTTAGCTTAAATACACACATTGGCTCTGCGAGAGAGGTCTTCGCAAAGAAAGTCTAACTGTATGCTTTTGCACATAAAATGAGTATGCAAACGAAATCCTGCAAGAGGTCTGCAACTGAAGAAAGCCCTTTTCTGCTGCTTCCCTGCATGCAGATATCCAAATACAACGGCAGTTCCTACCTCTGAAGCAGCAGCAAGGGAAAACCACGTGGCATTGAAATGCTGCCAGTGATACCTTTATACTGAGTTATAGCACTGAAGGCAAACAGCAGCTGGAAGCTCGGTTTGATCCTTCTGTATGAATAAGATTAAACAGCAGGCATGGTGCTGGCGAGGGGTATTTTCCTGACCCTCTTCCACAAAGCTTTTGAATGAACACTTCTGGAGAAGTGCAGGGTATCTTCAGCACCTGCGGAAGGAGCAGTGACCGGAGGGCTCTGCACAACGGGGTGCTTTACCCATGTCCCTCTCCTTTACTGGGGTATCAGTCTACCTCATGGTGTTCGTGTGTGTGGCTTGACCAGCTGTAGTTGTACTGGTCTCCATTTGCGAGGGTTGATAGTTGCAACTAGGGCTACAAAGATGATTAGGGGTTTGGAGCATCTTTCTTATGAGGAAAGGCTGAGGCACTTGGGTGTTTTTAGTCTGGAGAAGAGAAGACCGAGGGGAGATCTTATCAATGCTTATAAATACTTAAAGGGAGGGTGCCGGGGGGATGGGAACAGACTCTTTTCAGTGGTGCCCAATGATAGGACAAGAGGTAATGGGCTCACACTTGAACATAGGAAGTTCCATCTAAACATGAGGAGGAAATTCTTTCCTTTGAGGGTGGCAGAGCACTGGAACAGGCTGCCCAGAGAGGTTATGGAGTCTCCTGCTCAGGAGACATTCAAAACCTACCTAGATGCCATCCTGTGACACCTGCTGTAGGTGACCCTGCTCTGGCAGGGGTGTTGGACTAGATGATCTCTAGAGGTCCCTTCCAACCCCTAACACTGTGCACTTGACTCGCCTGATTTTAATCTGAATGGTTTATTTTTAATGAGTTAGATACAGACCAGTGGCATATGGCAGCTGAGGGCGGGGGGAGCTGCCCTTCTAACCAAAGGATTGTCCCTCAGGTAGTGCCTTGCATGACAGCTTTCTGTCCTTCTCCACCTCCTGAGTTTATGGCTAGTTGGCAGTGGCTCACATACTCTCTGTGCGGAGGCGTAACGGTCTGAGCAGTGCTGTAGGTCCTGACCCTGTCTCTGCTGCTTTGGTTTTCATTTTCCGAATACCTAGTGTGCTGTGCAAGCTGTGTGGGTGCGTACAGGCCTCCAAAGTTGCTGTGAATCTAGACTCTTTCTGTCAAATGTAGCCAGCTTATATTTGTATTTGAGAAGGACCACAATAATGTGCTTCGATTGCTCTGCTAACTACTCCAGAGCAGGTGGACCTTTCCACTGTGTCCATCTATCTCCTTTCATTCCTGTTAATATTTTTGTAATTATTCATACACATTTGACATTAAATGTATAATCTCGCTGGGGTGAGAACCTAGCCGGTGGTCATCAGGGAGCTGGGAGTTTGTGTTCAAGGGCCAGCTCCTGGGTCTCTTGGGAACTGTGTGTGAGACCAGATGTGAACTGAGGCAGGTCTGCAGTCTTCCAGGGCTGCTTCTGTAGCCACACTAACAATCTCTGCTCTTGCATTTACTCTGCTGGTGTGAACTGTCATCACTCCTTCCATTTGAGACCAAGAGTGAGAGAGCAAACTTACTTTCAGCAGGGTTTTTTCCTGTCAAGTAGCTTTTCAGATTCCCAGTGCTCCCTCACTCTGCTTTCCTACGTAGAGACATCTTGGCAGCCTTAAACCGCTTCTTTGGCCAGCTAAGTGTGTAGGTTTACACACATGAATTCAGTCCGCGATATTCGTAACACAGGCATTATTGCTATCCTTGCCTTTATTTTTTTATTTATTGACTCTTTCTTGGGCAGATATGTTCCCAGATTACTTGTCCATCTTCTCATCGCCCTCCAGGAAGAAGTGCTGACTCTAGGTCTGTCAGTGCTTGAGTGCTTCTGGAGTTGGTGTGTCTCCTGGAGCGCTGGCTTTCCTGATGGGGGGTCAGTTTGGCCAGGCTACCTGTCAGCCCAGTGCTGACATGGAAATGAAGCCAAAACTGAACTTCTCCCTGTTCCAGAACAGAACAACCTCTGGACACTAAACTTGAGGAAGCTGTTTCCTCCTGATACTTGCGTGCTGCTAATGTGCATTGCTGCCGGGTCAACGTTGTGTTGTTTCTCAAGTAACTCATGAGTAATAAGTGTAAAACTGCACTACCTCTACAGCATCTGGGGAAGGTTAGGTTGACTAGAGATAAGTACAGTCCTTTTTTTACTGAAGAAAATAATTGCATGAAGCCCTCATCTACTTAAATTGGAGGGTGACCTTTCTTTCTTTCTTTCCTTCCAGTCTGTCAGGAGGGTGACTCTTCCCCTTTCATAGCTGGTTTGTTCATCCTCTCCAGTTGCTGGCCCCAGGAGCGTGCGTGCCCACGGACAGCAGCAGTGAGGTGTCTTAGGTGAGCAGTACAGTTGGAGGCACTACAGCAAAGGCATTGTTTATCCATTTAGGGAAAACTGCTTTTGTCTCTCTGATAATCTGCTAGATTCCCCTGGAATCCCTGCCTGGGGAAAGCTGTGACATTTTGCATTGTTTTGGGAGCTCTGTGGCCACCTTCCCAGCAGCTCTTTCTGGGTTTTATGGTCCTCAAGGGGGTAAACAGTACAGTAACTTCATAAAGGTGAAAATCAGCCCTGTATACAGAGGGAAGAGGGAAATCCATGTTTGTTTTTAAAGGAAAAACAAACTCTACAGTTCGGTTTCCTTGGGACTGAGCTTGCACCTAATCTGTGGCATCTTTCGATTCTTTGTAGCTTTTTCTGGGAGACAGTAAGGCCCAGAGATTTAAACCCGCACCAAAGTAACTGTAATTGAGGATTCAGTCTGAATCTCAGTGAAATTCCTACTGCCTGGAGTGCAGCCTGGTTTAGAGGCCCTAAACCATAAAAAACCTTGTTCATCTTTGTCAACATCTGCAGTAATGGAACAAATCTTAAAAAGAACCAACCCCCAACCAACCCTTTTACCCAACCCCCTGCAACCCTAAAGGGAAAAAAAAAAACCAACAGCCCAAAACAAATAAAAACCCAAACAAACAAAAGAAAAACATGTTATTGATAAGTCTAATGTCCATGACAGTCCTCGTTAATGGGTTTGGTATTCTACCTTGCTTCTACATCTCCAACTTGAAATCTGTTAGCTTAAGTCAAGGGTGGGGGTGAGGGTGCGTATTTTTAAGGTGATAACGGCTTTTCTTCCCCTCTGGAGGAGGCAAGGGCAGAGAGCCACTGTGTCCATAAATAAAAGGCACCCTCTCATCTAGATGGTGCCAATTGAACACGTTCTTGCCTGCTTCAGCCTTCTCCTCATCTGGTCCAGCCCTCTCCTCAAAACAGGGCTAGTTTGATGTTAGACCCAACTTTGAAGTTAAGGCAGGTTTTTAAAGACTTCATCCAGTTGAATTTTGAGCATCTCCAAAGATGGGAGGTCCATAAGCTCTCTGAGCCCCTCTACTGGTATTTGACTACCTTCATGGTGCAATAATTTTTGCCTATATGGCCAGTGGGAATTTCCTGTGTTGCATCCAGTGACTTTTGCCCTTCTTTTCACCATGCCCATCTGAGGAGAGTCTGACCCTCTGTCTATCTTCCCTCTCCCCTGCTCCCTCCTAATTAGGTAACAGCAATAAGATCTCCCTTGTCTTTTTTTCAAGGCTTGGGGGAAAAACAAACCACTGAAACAACAAACAAAACCGCCTAAACTCTTCTCAGCCTTTCTTCATACACTGTATGTTTCAGCTGCCTGACCGTTTTGGTGGTCCCCCTCAGGACTTGATCCAGTGTGTACGTGTTGCTTTCTGAAGAAAATGTCTTTCCTGGTTTCTTCCGATGAGATGGTCCTTGCTACAAGGTGTTTATGGAAAGGACTGCTTTATGGTCTGTCCTCCTCTTAAAATTTCTTTGATAAACACTGCTGTAATTAGCAAACTCCTGGGGTCACCTGCCACAGGTGAGCAGGGAAACTGAAGATGCACTGGTAGACATTTGTACATTTTTCCATTATGTGCAGCATAATCTCTGGTAATAGTTATAATCAGTATTCTTCTGTGACTGTAACATAAAGATTAAACTAACATGGGGTTAGAGATGGTGGAAAAGGGTAATAAACCCATTGACCACATACCACAGGGGGTAAAATCTGTGTGTGTGATACATATACATATATATGTATACACACAGGTATATATGTGTGTGTGTATAATATATACGCATTACATGCATACAAATGCATTTTGCAGGATCTCTCTTGGGATACCTGGTCAGTTTGCTTGATCAGAAAGCAGGGAGTGTCCAGTCGGTGCCCTGTGCTGTATACCACATCAAGAGAAGAGGGTCGTGTCCCCAGTGTGTGGCAGTAAATGACTGGGTAGGAAGAAAGATGTGCAGATTCTCAGGGAAGCTTTGTAAAGGGGATGTCAGGTCCCACTCAGCTGCTTGAGTTCGAAGCCACTTGCGGTGTGCTAATGTGACAGGGGGACCTTGTCTCACGTTGAATGCTCTGGGGTTTCTTTACACTTTGAGTTCTCCATAGGTGCCCGGTTGGTGGCTTTGCTTCACAGCGTGATGTGCTGGAGCAGGAAGCTGAAGATTAAGTCTTGCTTTCTGTCTTCATTTGACACAATTGTAGGTGGCATGGAGAGTGGGATGCTGGGGTAGGAAGTAAAAGGAATTATTTTACTCCCACTGAATTTTATCTGGGCAATGTGCCCTATCTGAACAGTTGGTTTGGTAGCATTTTTTTTTAATGTGCTTCGTATCTGTGTTCTTTTTCTCTCTCTCTCCCCCTCTTTTAGGGCCATTTGCAGATTAAAATGAAATAGGCTCTAAACTAGCAAGAGGAGATTGGGAAGTTGGGAAGGTCCGTGTGTTTAGCTGCCAGAAACACAGCGCTGAATTGCTGTGAAAGGCATCAACTTTGCTTGTTCCCGTGCTGGTGAAGTCTTTCAAAGAATGGGGATGACTTCTAGTGCCTGTCTCAACCTCTGTGCATCTGAAATCTAGCCCTGGTGTGGTTACACATCTCCGTTGCTACCAGTATTGAATGAAAGGACTGAGCTGCTTTATATGTATTTTTTTTGGTTTTACTTTTATTTTTTATTAAACTTCCAATGTTGAAACCTCGCTGCTGACCTCTTGGGTTTTCTGAGAGGGAGTGTGCAGCCAGTCCCCACTCCTGCTTTGCAGACTTCTTTTCTATTGTTTGCATATGGCTTTTTTTGAGGGGAGTGTATGTGAAAATCTCACTGTTGCTCTCCAGCCGTCTCCTCTGAGGGAGTGGCAGTGCTGCAGTTTCACTAGGAAATATTAATGCATGTAAACATTTTTCAAAAGGCATTACATCTTCCTGCACGTACTTTATTATATTCCCACAAATCTGACTAGATTTGATAGATAGGTAACCAGGGAGCAAGGACGGGGGAAGCGTGCTAGAGAGGGAAGGAGGGGGAAAGGGAGTGAAATAAACACAAACCTGCTGTAATTCAAAACAAGGCAAAATCAGATTGTGTGCTTTGGCTAATTTTCTTATTCAGGTATTGATCCAATGGCTGCTCCAGAGTCTATTAGCAGTCAGCCAGTGAAAATATTTCCCATCGGGGGCTCTGACCTGAGACGGGGGTGAATCTATAGCAATTTGTTCAAACAGAGGAAAGCTTTTTCCTCTGATTTGTATTCCAATTTGCACAGTGTACAGGGGGGGGCCCATTGCGGGGGTTTGCAGGGTGGTGCTTCTCAAGTGGGAATCAAGCTTAAGCCAGGTAACTGGCTGAAAAAAAAAAATAAATCCTGATTAAATTCTGAGCTGGGCACCCGTCATCTATGTCTTTGGGCTGTCTGGGCACTGCAGCAGGCTCCCGTGCGATGGCGAGCCGGGGAGCCCTTTGCATCCCCTTGGCAGGGAGGAGGCACAGACCTGCCATGTCAAAGCTGCCCCAGGGAGGAGAGGCGGTCCCTTTCCTAGGAGGAGTTGTGCCATTAGGGCATATGCATTTCCACAGGTATATTCCCCTATACCCTATTGAATTTTCATGCTGAGGTATAAGGTACCAGCCTGGCAGCAGTCGTGGACTTTGAAGTCCTCTTTACTGCAGTTGAGTCCACTTCTGTCTACCTGCCCTGAAGGGCAAGGCTTGCAGGAGGTGGTTGAACCACTTTTGAAAAGCCTATTAAAAAGCAGGGGAGAGAAGGCAAAGGTAGTCTTTGCCTCCTGCCTACAACTTCCCTGTACTGCCAGTACTGGCTGAGGAACAGGTTTCCTTTGAGGCTGGCTGGCTCTCTCCACCGGTGGGCTTCAGCCTGGACCAGCTGGGCTCACAACTGGTTTGACCCTGATTGTTCCTGCTGGAAAGGGCCAGTGTGGGTGCTGCTTCTTGAATTAAGAGCCTGCTACAGGAGTTGCTGGATCCCAATGCTTTCTTGGGGTCTGCCAGAAGTCGCCTGATAATGAGAAGCTTCCACCCAAAGCCATGCTGAGGCTGCCATAATGATGTGGAACTCTGCTTCTCACTCCTCCTAGTTGGCTGCCTGTTATGTTATTGCTTCAGCAGTAATACAGATGAGGAAATAGCCTCAGCACCCTTTAAATCCAGTCCCTGCAGCTATCGAGAGCCACCAGAAATCTCAGTAATAGTGAAAAACCTGACAAGGTGAGCAGGCCTCGTGGTTTGCAGTGTTTGTTGGGTCAGCAGCAGGTCTGATGCCAACTAACTGCTGGTCCCTGTGCCAGCCTTGAGACCTCCAGGTTTGGGGTATAGCTTGTCTGTCTTGGTAACGAAGCAGTTGTAAAGCCAAGGCTGGAGAGATGGGGGAGGTGATTTGGAAAGCCCTTGTTTACGCATAAGAGCATGCACTCTGCCTCTGAGAAGACCAGAAAAGTCAGTGTTGTCTCTTGAAATACATGAGAACTGGAGAAGACCTCTAAGCTTCAGCTAACCAAGCTCCTGATCCTCAAGTCCAAGAATCCTTAATCCTTGGGATTCTACATTAACTGGTGAAACTACACTGCCTGTTTTCCATTACTTGCCCAAATATGAGAGCCTAAGGTGGAAAAATACTTTTAGTAAAGAGAGAAAGAGAGGAAAATCTTCCTTTATATAAAAGCAAAGAGTAAGTGTAGGGGAGAGTAATGGGATGGGTTTATTATCTTTATGCTGTTTTTACCTTTTAAAATTGGCTGAAATTCTCCTCAGCCTTGTTAGACTTGCTTTAATTTAGTGATGGTCACAGAAACACTTACAGGGAGAGGGGGGGGTAGGAAGGCAGAAATAAGTAAGCAACTTAAATCTGTGCAATTTTTAAACCACAAGTTTATTTTTTGACTTGGCCATAACTTTCAGGGAACCAGCCTTGCTTGCAGGGAGAGCAGTAACTCCAGCTTTGAGAAAGAGTGGGAAAGTTTATGAGATTTTAAAGCAGTCATGCAGCGGTACCTGCAGTCGGTGGCATTAGGGGAGCATGTATGGGGACAACGACAGCAGTATTTTGTAATATTTAGGAGAGTGTTTAACAGCACTGGGACTGTGGAGTATGCTGTTGCTGCTTTTATAGTCAGCAGAGGGCTTGTTGGGGTGCTGGAGGGAGGGCTGGTGGAGGGCAGGCTCCTCTGCCTGGCTGGCAAAGGTGCCGGCTGCTGCAGGAAGGCTGGCGGCCACGTTCCCAAGGGAAGGAGAGCCCCATTCATCCAGCTTGTAGCATGGGTTTCTGGACAACAGGCAGAGAAAGCGCTGTGGCAGGCTTTCTGAGCAATGCGGGCTAGAAGGGGACAATTACGATCCAAGGCGCCACTTGCTTGACGTGCACCAGTGATTGGCTCCCATCAGGTGCAGGATTTTAAGCCTTTCAGGCCAACTAATTGGTCCAATGCCTGCCTTAAGCGTGACCAGTTCCCAGGGCTTCAGCAGAAAGAAGAATGAATCATGAAACAGTTGTCAAGCCGCAGGTCCTTGGCGTTGCTTTGGATATGTTGCCCTTTCATTTCACTGTCTCCCTCCTCCTGGGCAGTGGCACAGGCCATAGCAGGGAACTGAACCGTTTCTGTTGTCTTTAACATTTTGCCTGTCCTCTGCTGTGCTGGTTCCTGCAGCAAAGGAAGGGAGCTACTGTGCTGGGCCGACAGAGCCAAGCTGGTATCAAGCTGTGGGCTCGCTCCCAGGGCAGATGCTGTGCGCAGCACCCAGCAGCAGCCTGGCAGGAGGAGATGGCTGAGGTGGGATGACACAGGAACGTTGTCGGGGGCTACTTTGCTGTGGTTGTAGGGAGATTGTAGGAAGAAAATGCTATGAGTGACTCTCCCCTGCCCAAGGAAAGGGGGATAGGGAGGGATGCGTAGTATTCACAAGTTATCATAAGGACTGAGGCAAGCTGTTTCCTCCAGTTGACATTTGAAGTTTTGTAGCGTATATGCAGAGTATGGCTTGGAAATGGCTACCGGGGAAGTATACGAGGTATCTATAGAAACCTGGTGTGTCCCTGGGATGCACAGGAGAGTCTGTGACAGGTCCCCGGAATAACAGCCTCTTGGTGTCCCTGCTGTTATGCAAGACTGATTCATCATGTTTCTCCTAGAAAGCATATCAGGCTCCGTCTGGTTCAGGACTGTGGAAGACAGCACCTGCTTCCCTCCACCATCTCCGTAGATGTGTATTCTTGTGTTCTTTTTAATGTCTTCTATGGTGTATTTTATTTTGTGAGGTAACACCACCGGCAGGGTTAGTTCCCCTGAAATGCTAGAGGAAGCCTTCCTCGCAGGCTCCGCTCACGTCTGCCTGTTTACGTGCTTGCCTGCCCACATTGCTGGGGGCTTGGTGTGACTCAGGAGGGGTGGGCACTGCTCAACTCAAAGTCTCTTCCAGCTCTGAATTTCATGCTGCACAAGCCTCTCTGCACAGGCGGGTTCCTCCTCATTTGGAGCTGATGCCACAACACCAGAGGGATCGACTCCCTCCCGCTGGCTGAACCTGGCAGCTCTCCTTGGCATGAGCAGCAGTCTACATTTCAGGCCTAGGACCCCGGATTCCCATAAAACATAGTGGTAAATTGGAGTCAGTGCAGGTATGGTCTGTATTGTGGTCATCTGTGCAGCATACTGTGGCTGAAACACTGCTTTCCCACGAGCCAGGAAAGGGCAGCGATAGGAACTTTTCCATTCTCTCCCCGTGAGTTAAGGGTGAGTTTGTGTGAGCGGCAGAGGGGACCGAGGGGAGCAGGCTTGCCAGGCAGGTGTGCTCTAGCCCAGACAGCTGCAGGGGATTCAGTGCTGTCTCTCTGGACACTGCACGTTGCAAGGAACTGAAGCTTTTGGGCTCCCAGCTTCAGAAGCTTTCTGCTTCTTCACCAGCCTCATATCTGCAGAAGAGGCATGGTTCAGTTCTGGAAGGGATTGGCGGGGTGAGGGGAAGAAAAAGTTTGAGAAATGCAATCCAAGAAAACCCAAGACAATTATCGCGCTGCAAGATGAAACTTGCTCCTTATACTACATTCATTTCTGTTTTAAAACTCAGTTCGGTGCTCTGTATCTAACTGCTCTTTGGTCTTTGAACAAAATACCATCCTCCAAGTGAGCAGAGACTTGCTTTTCCCCAGGCAGGTCTGATGCTGCTCCCTGATGTTTTTTGTGTGAGAGTAATCTTAATTCTCTCCAAACAACTGGAGCAGGTTATTTCTTTCTTTTCTACCTTTCGTCAGAACAAATCCCCTTATTTTCCTGCCTCATTTGGGCTTGGCAGCCAGCAGCATTAGGCAGGAAGGTGTCGGAGGAAGGAAAGCAGCATGTATGTCTCCAGCCAGATGAACCTGGAGTTTCTTGTCATGGTGCCCTGGGAAAGCCATTTACAGACTTGGCTGGTTCCAGTGGCCCCCGGAGGCAAGTCCCTCCCAGAGCACTGTCACACCCACAAGAGTGCTACCAGCTTAGGAGCAGGCTGCGTCTGGGCTGAAAGTCCCCACTGATTCCCACCTTCCTCAAGCCCTGAGACACCAGCTCTCCCTTACAGCTACTGAAAAGCTGCCTTCCCTGCGTCTCTAACTCCTGCCTTTTATGTGGGAACCAGTGTAACTGTGTCTGCCCAGCAGCACTATTGCCACCGGTGCACATGCGAGGGCACTCTGAGCCCTTTGCCATTACCTATTGGCTTTGTTGTGGTTGTTTTTTTTGGTTTTTGTTTACCCTCTCTTTCCTCAGCTGCATGAAGTGGAGCTGTGAGCATCCTACACAGTGCTGCGGGGCAAGAGCACAGGATACAGCAGGAAACCCCTGGTTTGGGAACACACGGGAGCGTAACACACGGGAGCATCTCCCAGTGCTTTGGTAGCATCAATGGGAGGTGTATGGTGAAATGCTGTCTTGCTTACTGCGCTGGTGTGAATATCCAGTGTTGCACTAGTCTTTTGGCTTGCCCGGTTACCTAGAGATTTAAAAAAAAACAAAAAAAAACACAACACACACAAAAAAAAAAGAACAAAAAAACCCCCACCATGGGGTTATGTTCTGTTATGGGCTTTTTTCTTTTATGACTGCAGAAGGCTTTTAACATCTGATGTGAGATCATATTTAATGTTCCTCCTTCTCCTGCCCTACTCAAGCAGTGTTTGGTACTGCAACACACCGTTAAACTGCTGCTGGGCTCTGCCCCCACACGGATGCGTTTCTGTGGCAAGTGGACTGATTTGGGTGATACGGACCATGAAACAGCCTACATGTGTTTGGTTTTACGAGGAAGGCGTGAGCAGGCAAAGGGAGAAGCAGTAAATGCTAACGTGCAAGGATCGACCTCCGCTTTGAGGAATCTGGCTCAAGCAATGAATAGGAGTCTGTTGCAGGTTGTGTGTTCAGTAGCGTGAAACCTATCATTGAAGAAGTTGTATGGGACACCTTGTGCCTTCCCTGCTGAAGGACCCAGCCTACTGTAATGTGCGTTATTGGGATGATGGGGGGGCAGTGCTGGCATTTGCTGTGGGGCACGGCCTCCCCAGCTGGTTTTCATGGCTGGGCTGCCCATGTGTCTAGCTGATGGGGTTTGCTCTGCTGCTGCGGCAGCAGCAGTGTCCTGCATCTCCAGATGCCCCTTCCCCTGTTTCCTTCTTCCCTGCACCTGGGTGTTTCAGACAGTGCGAAACCGCAGCCTTTCATGGCAGGCAGCATATTCTGCAGAGCGGTGGGGGTGTGAGACAGGACTCTAGAAGGCTGAGGGCCTCCATGTGTTGGGGCAGTTTGGAAGCGAAGGACCTGCAGCTGAGGAGGCAACTGGCAAGGATGGGTTTGCAGCCCCCTGCGGGGACAAGGCGTTTGCACTCTGTGCATCTCAAAGGGGTGCTGGTGTTACTCCTGGAGTGCTGGCTTCTGCCTTAAGGCGCTGCTTTGCAGCATAAATGCCACCACTGCCAAGGAGGAGACTAGCACACACTATTTTAATAAACACAAAGAAGGCTTTCTGTCTCCATCTCCTACTGCCTGCTCATCACTTCTCTCCCTGGTGTTATTCCTCAGGGGCTGTATCTCTCCAGCAGCAAATCACATTGCTCATGAGTAGAGTAAAACCCTCTGTCTCGTAGCGCCTCTTTTTCCAAGCTCTCAGGGTGTTGTGTGGCAGGAGCTGTTGTAGTGAGCGGTTACCAGGGGGTGGGCATGCACCAGGCAGCCCGTGCTAACGTGTGCTGGATACAGTACAGAAAACAGGCTCTGAGGGCCATGGTGTTTTCTGTGCTGTGATTCCCTTTGTGGGAGGGTGGCAGACATGCGGCTGGGCTGTTGGACTGGAAGTTGCAAGGGGGAGCACCAAAGAGGCTATTCCTTACCATACGATGCTGAAGACTGCTACAGCTATCATAGAATGGTTTAGGTTGGAAGGGACCTTGAAGATCATCGAGTTCCAAGCCCCCCTGCCATGGGCAGGGACACCTTCCACTAGACCAGGTTGCTCAAAGCCCCATCCAGCCTGGCCTTGAACACCTCTGGGCAACCTGTTCCAGTGCCTCACCACCCTCACAGTGAAAAATTTCTTCCTGATATCTAATCTAAATCTACCCTCTTGCAGTTTAAAACTGTTCCCTCTTGTCCTATGACTCCATGCCCTAGCAAAAAGTCCTTCCCCAGCTCTCCTGTAGACCCCCTTTAGGTACTGGAAGGCTGCAATAAGGTTTCCCTGGAGCCTTCTCTTCTCCAGGCTGAACAACCCCAGCTCTCTCAGCCCGTCCTCATAGGAGGGGTGCTCCAGCCCTCCGATCGTATTTGTGGCGCTCCTCTGGACCCTCTCCAACAGGTCCATGTGTTTCCTATGTTGGGGGCTCCAGAGCTATGGGAGCAAATGCGTACAGTGAGCTCTGGGACCGAACTGCTGACTCCCTGAGCATCCCAGTCACAATCTTTAATCTCTCCGTTCCTGGTTCCCTTACCTCTGCAGCTGCTGACCAGCCTGCCGGGAGGGCAGGAGCATCTGTCCCTTTGCAAATGAGAGCCCTGTGTAAGGCTGGGAAGAAGCACAGTGAACCAAATCCCTTCAGTCTAACCACTTGCCCTCCGCAGAGGAGAGATGATGTGTCTGTTTCTCTCCTCACACCTCCTTTTCTCTCCAGGCTCCCGCGGGGTGCCACAGCACCTCTTTCTGCTGTCTGTCTTTGGAGAGATGAGCAGCGGTCCATCGGCAGGGCCTGCTTGCCATCCTAGCGGGCCACCATCAACTATGGCCAAGAGCCAACAGAAGTGATGCAGTTTGTGGCCAGCGTGCCTGCTAAACAATGTAATTTCTGTGCAGCGGGAGCAATGCATCACCCAGGTCCGCAGGGTCCACTGGTATTGAGTTACTGTTAATGGAGAAGGGATGCGGAATTGAATGCAGTAACGTTCCCCGAGTGCTCCCCAGGGAGGAGGAGAGCAGAGGCTGCGTCCTGCGAGGGGAGCAGGGACTGCATGCCAAAATCTTGCTGGAATGCTCTTAATTGATCTTTAGGACTCTGGGACAGCCTTTAGGTCTGGAGCAGGCGTTGGTGTGGGGTGGCACTGTGAGGTGAGCCCTGCTGAGCTCCCAGCCTGTTTCTCAGCGAGGCTCCAGTTTCTCCTCCCCACTGCTGCTGGGGCGAAGGTGGTGCCTCACGTGCTTTTCCAGCATGGTGAGGCTTCCCATGCTGCAGAAAACATGCAATGTTTTGGGAGACAAGGTGTAGATGCTTCTCCTCATGCCTCAGGTCTTCGTCCTGCCCTTTCCACCCAGCTCCTCAGCTGCCAGGCGCCCGCTGGCTCCGGCAGTGGCCTCTTGCCCTCGGCTTGTGCTCAGCAGCTCAGCGAGGAGAGCACAAAGGGGAGGAAAGCTGAGGAGTCTTTCCCTTTCCCCGGGGTGCTTAGATCGAGGTGCCAGGATCCACTAGCGAAATACATACCCGTGACCTTTCTTTGCTCCTGTCAGGCACTTCACAGTCCTCAACGTGACACCGAGTCAGTCGCAAAGCCACGTCTCAGCAGGTGACAGCTGCTCCTGCTGTCTTTCTCACTCTTTTCTGTCTGGTAACAGGACCTCCTTAAACACATCGTTGCGTTTGCACTGTGACAAGCAAAGCTTGCAGAGTGAAGTCAAACAGCTTGATGTGAAGCTTAGGCTCAACTCTTAGATGGGAATTGTAGCTCTGTGTACACATCATCCTCTTTGCATTTTGCCTGGGAGCAATGGAGTTGCAATAAAAATATCCCTTAGGTAGCAATTCTCATGACATTAGTCCCTAGCCTGGCTGGAAATGTCCTGATCTGCGACATTTCTGGCCCAAGGCAATTTAGCAGAAGCTTGTGATTGCATTGAGCTTCAGCCACCTCTGAGCTTTGCTCAGTGAGGCAGTGTTTGTGGAATCTCAAAGACTTCATTATCTTGGGGTTTGCTGGATTTTTATCTAAAGTTATGTGGGCTGGAAATCTTGCAGGCCCAGACACCTGAGATCACAAAATCAATTCTGCCGTCTATTAAATAGGTGTAATTCCCATCGACTGCAGTGAAAGTTACAATTTTGCAGCGGAAGGTGGAATTGGATCCATACGTATTAAAGACAGAAAACCCATCATTGGCTTCCTCTGGACCTTTTTCCAAGGTCAACGCAAGGCACTTTCCAAATGTCTGTGACCAGTGCTTCACTCAGTCTACAGTGGACTGGAGATGCCAGTGTCTCCCACCACCCTGCTTTACCATTAAGGGCTGAGGGTGGAGAGCAAAGCCTACTGCCAGTAGTTTCCTTTTTTTGTACATGTTTTTTCAGTGGTTTAGCTTGTGACATTTTTCATTCTGTGAAGGCTTGGATTTTATTTTCTTTTGTTGGGTTATATTAAGCACTAAAAACATCGAAATTAATTCCTCCTGGCAGACCTCTCTATCCCCCCAAGCTGCCGTCAGTCCCACATCCTCCATCTTCTACTTCAGAAGAGGACAGGATGTTGTGAAAGCTCTTTGACTGGTACTGAACAGCAGAGATAGTGTTGCCTTCGCTGCCCCCCTGTAATCCTTCTGGTAGAGGGCTTCTTCAAGCCCATGTTGGTGTAGCACTAACAATGGGTGTATCTTACTCTACATCCTCTTACTTCCATGGGTTTAAGCACTAGTGCTGGGTTGTGTGTGTGGACACTCCTTGCTGAAGAAAAGCATGGGGATCAACTTCAGTGCAATTGGATCAGCCCAAATGCTGCTCATCTGTCCTTGCTATTTAACAGTGGGGCAAGGCTGGCCGTAAGGGGTAGGTGAAACAGGCACTTGGCTTGGACCAGTAGGGGTGATGGGGACTGTGGCCCTGATGCCTGCTTTGTGCCTCTCAAAGCTCTCAAAGTTCGGGCTGGTGATGACTGCTGTGGGACAAGCCCCCTCCTCAGGGGAACAGGAGGAGTAGGCTTTGCTCTCCAGCGTCTTCTGTACTCTCCAGCTTGTTCCTGCCATGTCTGCGACAGGAATAGCCAAGGCTCAGACCTAGTCAGAGCTGAGTTTTGCCTCTGTCTCTGGGTAGGCTGGAGCAGAAGGGCACCAGCCTTGTCTTTACTTCTTCGCAGGCGCTCGTGAGGTGGCAGGTGGAAAAGGAACAGTCTGGCATTGCTGGCAACTTTTTACAAGCGGTGTTTTAGCCATGACCTGTTCCACATATGGCCTTCATGTGAGCTGCAGGCAGCCGTGTAGTCTTTCAGACATGAGTGGGAGTCTGGCTGTCCTTTAAAACAGACTAGATTTGGTTTGGCTGCTTCTCACAGTGTGTAAAATACCAGGGAAGCTTCAAAGTAATGGCGTGCCAGAGCTAATGAGATTGAAGGCTTTCCTGCCTTGATAATGCACACTTTTCTAGTCTTTTCTCACTGCGACACTAAGACCTGTACCAGCATGTGCTTTGGGGATGCAGGGTTGGACCAAGCCCTTTGCCAGCAAGATGTTCTGCTGGGGCAGAAGCCCAGGGCAGTGCCGCTGTCCTGCTGCATGGACCCAGAGCTGTGCAGCCGGCAGCTACCCATACAAAACTTGCCGTTCTTCCATGGGTCCTTTGTGAAAAGTCTAGAGGTAACAGATGTGGAATATTCTGAAAAGTGGTTGGCTGCAGTTGGTTATTAGTTTGTACTTACTTTGCTGGAGGATTTGAAAAACTGTGAAGCTGAAGGACGGAAAATCTGCATATTTCCAAGTTTGAGGTCACCTGAGTGATGTGAGACAGTACAGTCTGTCTAGCATGGCACCTCAATGTAATTGATGGCTATGTTGGTGTAAATCCAGTGCATCTTTCTTTGCTTCAAAGCCGCTTCTTGAAGAGCGGCATTAGTGTGAACAAGATCAAATGCATGCCTGTACCCCTCTGGAAAGGAATGAAAAACTAAGTTGCTGATTTTTTTGGTGGTCATTAAAGAAGAGAATCGCCTTTTTTTTTTTTTTCCCCCTTGCAAGTTCTGGCCAAATTCCAACTTAGGTAATTATATTCTGCTTCCCTAATTCCCTCTGAAGCTTCAAATCAGTTTAGATTGCTTTTCCCTTTCTAGCCTGAGCAATTAGATAATGTTCCCAAGCCCTGTTAACCAGCTATGTTCCACCTCAGAGGAAGCTGCGTTTTATTGCTCGTAGAAGCAGCCCCTTCCCCCCACCTGTGTACTTACAAAGTCTATTTGATGTGACAAATGACAGCCAAATGTGAGGTAAAGTGACTTCTCCCAGCAGGGGTGTCAGGCATCTCCACTCCGCTAAGGGCAAGCTGCAGAAGGTGCTCTGTGGCGTGTGCCAGCTGCCCTGGATGGTTTTGATGAGAGCAACATGCTCTGTGGCACTGCAGGTGGGAAAGGGGTGTCACTTGTGTTTCAGCGGTGGAAATGACACTTGGAGTGACAGGCTGCAGAGGAGACAAGAGATAAAGGCTGTGTTGAAGGGGAGTGCAGCGGGCATGACACGGGGAATTATGAACTGCAATATGGGGAGGGGGAGGTGTTTCCGGCAGTTCTTCCTAATGGCTCCACACTGCATATATGCATCCAATTTTCCATGTTGCACTTCCAAGCAAAGCAGCTGGTGATGCTAATCCTTTGCCCTTATCAGTCATGTATAGCAAGGATAAGCAGAGCATCCTCCACTGAAGCATACCCCCTCCAACCCCTCCCCTGTAAAACTGAAGATGGTGAGGGGACATTTGGCTTGATCATTCACACCGGGCAGAGAGAAGAGAAGGGATGTTACAGTGCCGCATAGTCCCACACACATTTTGTATTCCATTTGAGTCTCAAGTGAGTCAATGTAGAGGGGAAGTGGTTTCTCAGGATTTAAAAGTGAGCATTGAGTGGAGCCTCTTATGTGAAGAAGGGTGTTTGTTTAGCTTCTCATGCTCCCACCCCATCCCATGGATTCCTCGAGTGGCTGTTGTCTTTCTTGTGGCGGTGTAGTCTGCTTTCCATCATCACTTGAAGCCCTCTAAAGAGAGACGAAGTGTGTCTTCCTTGCTGTGGTGGTGTATCTGGCCCAACCAAGATTGTTGATAATCACACCTATTACTGTAATACCTCAGATTCCTTTGCTGTGTGCCTTCAAGTGATAAATAAAAAAGATGACAAGCCTGCTACAAGACAGGTGCTTTGGGTGCTGTTTTTCCACCATGTCTTAAGCCTCTGTCTGTGGGGACAACTTGCTCTGAATGCCAGAAAAAGTTCCTTGATGCAAACATGAAAGCAGCTGTGGAGATGCTTCTCTGGGGACATTTTAAAGCTTGATCAGGCTCATCACTGTGGAGCAAGCTGTAGGGAAGGCTTGCAGATGACCTGGCAAGTACCATGGGACTCTCCTCTCTGTAATACGTGTGGTTTCTTGAGTTCTTTCTCTAGCTCATCTGAGTTTTGCTGTTGGTCCATTTGCCTATGGAAAGTGTTGGCATAGCTGTATGCAGGGAAAAAACAGCATCACTTTTATTACTTTGGCATTAACCAAAAAGAGTTGGCACCAGAAGAAACCATGTGGGCAAATGCAGTAAATAAGAGTGAAGCCTAATTAACAGTTGCACAAAAAAATCTGAAGGGCTTGGACATCCTGTTGATTTTGGAGTCTGCCAGGGAGCTACTATTGCAACCTGTGTGTGGAAAGGCAGGATAGCCCCTACCACTACTCCCCAATACAAGGGCATGTGTGGCGAGAACTCAGTCCCATGAAGCATCTGGAGGGCTGGTTTGTTTACCGCACGTGTAGGGGTATTGGGAGGGGGGTACTCTGCATCTGCTGTGCTGAGGAGAAAGACTACTCAAGGAGCTAAAGCAATTCTCAGAAATTTCCCTTCTCTGGTGGTAATTGTTCTCCAAGAAACCCTCCAAAGGCTTCTCCATTTCTGTTGCACATGGAAGTGGCTGCACTTCAGCAACCACATTTCCCGTACTGAAGAAATACAAAGCTGTCGGTGTGTATTTTTACAGAGCCACTGAGCTCGTGGCTCTCGATGCGCAGGACTGGTAGCTGCCTGTGTTCTGGGGAACTTGAATCCTGCACATCCAAAGGAGTGAGATTTCTCTACTCCTCCAGGCTACGGACTGGAGATTTGGGGTGTATGGGAGTGGGGCCCTGTGGGTGGGTTTCCAGCTTCATTTTTTGGCTTCCTTCTGAGTGCTTGTGGAGTCCCTGAGCGTACCTGCGCCTGTTTGCTCTCTGCCCACGCAATTCCCCAGGCAGCAGATGCTGTGTAAAGGGCTGTGGGGTCGGAGCTGTGATGCTTCGAGCCGTGTTTGGTATTCCTCACTGCGGTGCGAGTGTTTCTGGGCCGCTCAAGAGTTGTGGTTACCCAAAATCAGCTTTAAGTTTAATGCTTGATTATCGCCAGGAGCAAGAAAATACTTGGCACTGTCTTGGAGACTGATGGTGTTGGGCTTAATTAATGGAGAGCAGTCTGTCCCCACATGCATCCGGCCCTGCCTCCTCATCCTTCCTATCAGTACCGGCTTAGGTTTGTTTTTAATTATTTTTTATTAAGTGTTGCGCAGAACAGTAAAACCCACATCAGATTACTGAGGATATTAATCCTTTGCACTTCTCTAGCACATTTCATCCGATGACAGAGGTTTGTTTTACAAACATTAATTACGAAGCTTCATAACCCCCCTGTGAGGAACGTAATAACCACAATAATACTTAGCACTTTTATGGTGTTTTGCATCTTCAAAAAGTTGTACAAACAATAAGCTTTGAAGTACCCTGCATGATATGGTACTGCAATTATTCAAATGACACATGGGGAGACAAGGATACACCAAGGGGAGAGTGTGCGTGCCCAAGGTCACACATCAAGTCAATTACTGACTAGTGTTCATTGAAGATTATTCTCAGTTTCTGGGTTTCTCTCCCATTCTCTGTCTTCCTTGGTGTCATAGTTAAGCGGTGATATATGAGAGTGGTAGAGGGTGAAGGCCATGAGGTGAAGACCATTAGGTCCACATAACTGAGCAAAAAATACGGGGTGCCATGTCTCCTGGGTGGAGTTGGGGTAGCTTGCCTGAAAAACGTTGTAGTTAACAGGGCCCTGAACAGCTATTTGCTGTCAGTGCTCGATGGTAGTTTGGAACACTTCTGCTGCTGCATGTGAAATCCTTTGGTGTTTAGCAAGTAGCTCCCCACCAACTTCAGTCGGCTCCCTGCCCCGCTCCACGGCAGGCAGCAACAGGGAAAGGACGTGGCTGATAACTGAACTTTTTGTTCCCCGCCTGTTTTGGGACACAGTCAAAGAGGGAGAGAAGTTTGAAGGCATGGTGAACTGTAAGGCGTGACAGAGTGGCTCATTTTTGGGTGTTCGGCGGTACCCATGCTTGTTGGCCTGTGGAAGGCAGAGCAGCCCTGGTTGTACTCATTGCTGGAGCAAGGCATGACTTCTTTTTACCCCAGCCAACTTCATAAGCTTGTCCAGGCCAACTTGTGTCCCTCCAGATGAGGATTAGCAGAAGTGATTTACAAGACTCAAATGGTTTTTGGTTGCTTCTCCGATGTAATTTGTAACAGAAGCAATCTTTTGTCACGTGGGGCTTTGAAATGCCCCAAGATAGGCGTGCTGCCCATCTCAGTGAAACAAACCGGTGGTGCCTTGGTAATGGGTGACATGTCTTGTGGGTCAAACACTGGGGAATAGTTCCACCGTCCCTGTCAGCCATCAGTCTGGTGGGCTACTGGGGACCTACGCTTCTCTGGGGCATAACCAGATCTGGAGTTTTTCCCTTTGTGGAAAATTGGAGCAAGCTGAAAGTGGGAGCAAAACTAGTTTTTAGAAGGTAAACCAATTCCCTTGTCTGATGGGCAGCACAAGGGACTTTCTCATCTAGGGGATGGCTGGTCAAGTTTGCACACTAT
>NW_009647419.1:4408745-4426715 GCF_000708025.1 Charadrius vociferus | reverse complement strand
GTTAAATGGGAAGCCCACTGTCTATTTTTGTGTTAATTTATCCAAGGGTGTTCTGCAGCAGACTGGGTTGGTTGAGGTCTTTAAGAAAGGAGGCTGGTTTGAGACTTCGCTCTCCTTAGGAGTTTGCTTTCCTCCCGTCCCTTTCAGAGACGACCGAGGGACTGTTTTGTTCTTGTGGGATGGGCTGTTCTGTGTCATTCCACAAACAGCTGAAGGCCCAGGAGTGTTTTAAATAAAATGGAATTTCCTACTAATATCAAGAGAACATCAAATGGAACTGAGGATAAGTGATTTTAAAATATGCTGAGGTCTCAGCCTGCCCTTGGCCTTGCCTAAGTAGGTCAAAGCCTTTTCTCTTGCAGAAGAGAGTTTGAGAACAAAAGGCTCTTTAAAGAGCTTTCCTCTTCAGACGCGCTTCGGCTTTGAGGCTGGTGCCTGTCAGCATTTCAGTCTCCCAGAGCTTTATTTCCTTAGTGTCAAAGATCATCTTGCTTCCTTTGCAAGGCTGTCAGCTAGACCCTGGCTGCTTTGATACGTCTGCCTTAGTCCCCGAATCCCCTGTTGAACAAGCTGCTCGACAATGTTTGCACAAATGCATGATCCCGGGTAGAGAATTAATCTCTGTCCCTACCCCCTGTGCACTCAGCCAGCTGAGAAATTATTTTAAACACTGTCCCATGTGCATTAGCGCTTCCCTGATTTCCTCTGCAAGTCTCTGGTGTTTCAGGCGGTCTTTTGACTCCGCACAGATGTTGAGTAATAAATTCATAACCTTGCTTTGTGGAACTTTTGCTCCCAAGTTCATTGCTATCTGTCTCTCACCAGGGAGCAGCCAAGCCAGCATCAGCCTGCCTTGCTTCCCCATGCCTGTGTTTCAGTTGTAATCAGGTGGCTTTTTGTAGCAAAACTCTTTAATCGTCCATTTTCCTTTTTCCCCTCTTTTTTTTTTTTCCCTCCTACCCCCAAACAGATTAATTGTTTGAGCTGCTGCAGCTGTTTGTCAGAATGTACTCCATCAGCGTAGCCAAGATGTGGCAATGCCAGAGCTACTGTCATTTTGCAGGGGTTGGGGGATGCTCCTGAGGCCAACACTTGGCACTTGTGGTTGAGGAAAGCTCTTTGGAGCCTGCACATGTATGTCACAAGAGTGGCCTTATCTTCCCGAGAACAGCTGCAGGTGGAAGGGTGGCTACGGAAGGGCAAAGCTGGTAACTCTGTGCTGAAAAGACTGGAAACAGGCTTGTGTTTTATTGCCTCTGAAAACTCCTGGAGGTGCAACTTGGCCGCTGGGCGTTTACTCCCCCATCACCTCCTAAGTCTCCTGAACAACAATAAGCAGAGTATTGGGTTGAGGAGCGCCTGCCCAGGAGAGGCAGTGTGACCAGATGTGTTGCACAGCTGGAGAGGAGTAGATGGATGATCTATTAAAGGGAAACAATGCAAACTGTTTGTTACGGTGTCGAGAATATTTCACTGCATCAGCAGCGTGTGGCAGATGTGGAGTGACAGAAAACGCTCCCTGCGTGCAGAGCCTTATAGAGGCAAGGAGGGGTTCCCCATGTTCTGCCAAAGCAACTGGCAGGGGGTACCCCGAGTCTAAGAGGGTTGTGAAAGACCCTCTGCTTGCCTTTGTGTGCAAGGGGAGGTAAAATAGCAGTTCCTGCATCCCAATTTCCCCACCTTAAACTCAGTCATAGGAGTATAATGGGCTGACTCTGGTATGCGCACCACTGCCCTCTCCCGTGTGCAGGGGGGGATGCTGGTTGTGAACAAGGCTGCGTTGCACACCTCTTGTCACTTCTGGGCAGAAGGACCGGTGCGGTGTCCTCTGCCATGATCCTGAAGTCCTGGGGTGCTGTTTCACGTGGGGACACCCTTTGCCGTGATGCCCTGCTTGGTGGGTTCAGAGTCATTTCAGCAGTCACTTCAGTGTTTTGTGGAAATGCAACTGGCTGCTCTGCTGTTAAGGATGAACTCAACTTTGCACATAAACTGGGAATTTGATCTCTTTGTTATGTGTGAAGAATGCGGCTTACCCTGTACAGATTTACAGTACTTCGTCCTCACTGGAAGAATGAATTTGCAGAGAATTTGCAAGTCAATGTATTAATTGGCTTGAATTAAGATTAATTTTTTCTAAGTGTCCTCAGTAAGGAATTTAGTGTTTGTCAGTCTCTTCCTTTGTCTGGAATTAACTTAATAATGCAATAGCACAGGCTCTTCAAACGTGGCATGTAATTAAAATTCATTGAAATCTTATGTCTAGGCTAAATTTGAAGAAAATAGGTTGTAATTAAACTAAGTTATTAACAGTTAGCATATCTAATTATTGTGACTACATGGTTCTGCTCTGGGTCAGGTGGGAGATCATTATCCCAAACTCAAACCAATCCAAGACTTAAAATGAGAGCTAATTAAGAGAGGAGGTACGCACAGTTAAAACAGCCCAAATAATACCAACTCTCTGCAGTTGTGTTGCCATACACCAGCAACGTTATGACTAAGATGTATTACTGCCATTGGCTCCAGCTGAGAGGAGGCTGAGGTTTAAAGAAAACGTGCATTTTTCCCTCTCTTTCTCAACCCTTGGCATAATGAACAAAAGACAAATAAATATATGTTCCCTTTCCCTGCTACATCTGAAATTTATTTTTTTTTTTTTTAGTATGATCTTAAATTCATTTGCTGAATTAGTTATTCTTGCCCCGGGGAATAATTGCAAGATCTTTGTGCTGTTTGTAACTCTTCAATCAGCTACGTGTACTTTTTCCTTGTAGCTGTTTTCACCTGCTTGCAGGTCTTGCAAAGACGTATCAGAAGGCTTCTGCATCTGCACTGTTATGTGGGTGACGGTCACCAGTGGCGGCACTTCTTACAGGGAAGGATTTTTCTTCTACCCTCTGCCGCTCCTTCCCCTCCCCTCTGTCATTATTAGGAGAAGAGCAGAAGGGAGAGAAAACAAAGAGGTGACAGAGATGAATATGCTGTATGAATCAAAGCCTCTGTAAACGCTTCTGTGGGTTAGTTACCTTCCTAGCGAGAGTAGGAGACTTGTACAAAATTTCTCTTGAACTGTTCTTTCTCGTCCCTAGAAAAATGCCAGAGAACTTGGATGAGAGCATTTTAAATGGCATCTATCTAGCATTCCTTTGTTGCCTATTTTGCTACAGCTAATTAAAAGAGAAATGCCTTTTAATATTTAAGCACCATTAACTCAGCTGAATTATTAAATGTCAATTTGCATTATGTGCATAAAAGGATCAATAAACAAAGAGAATAAAACAATGGAGGTGGCTGGGGTTAGAGAGATGTCAGCTCCTCTTATCGGAACAAGAGGGAATTGCTCGCTTGTCTGCCAGGTTGTGGTTATTAATTATGGGTACTCGAGAGGGAAAGAACTGGGGACTTTCTAGGACTCTGCACACCAAAGGCACTGCAGGGATGTAAAGGATGCTGTCAAGATAAAACATTACTTGGCTTGATTTCCAGGGGTGTCATACAGCCCCCATTGCCTCAGCTTTGATGACAACTTGCTGGCATTTCCTTTTGGTGTTGTCTCTCTTCCGTCAGGGTGGAGTTGAGCTGTCATATTTGCTTTTCCCTCTCTAGGTCATTTTGCTTGCTGGCAGTAGTTTTCAGGCTCGAGTTCCTTGTGCTGGCGAAAAGGGATATGGGAGAAAATCCAGATGAAAACAGTTTTTCTTGAGTAAACCCTTCTGTGTTTCACAAGAAGTTTTCTTCCCCTGCTCCCTGTGAATGTGAATTTTTAGTGCTGTATTAGGCAGCCTTGGAGGCTAAAATTTGGCCTTTGCATTATAAGGCGCTAGACTGGAATTAGGTAGGGAATGATCCCTGGCTGTGCTTCAGGCTTCCAGCCCGACGATGGACAAGCCATTCCATTTCTTTATCTTCCCCAGCTGGCAGCATGTAATTAGCAGCATTTCCCCACCTAGCAGCACTGCTTGGGGGACAAAAGCATCAGTGTTTTGTGAGGGCCTGTATGGGAACAAAGCACAAAGGCTTCTTTCCACCAGGGGCTGTATCACCAGCAGCATCCCTGTATCAGCAGCAGCACCCCCATCTCTAATCCTGCTCTTGCTGGGAGCAGATAAGCACCCAGCAGAGGGGTGCCAAGTCTCTGCTGTCCCCTGGATCCTTGGCATCTCTGCCAGGGTTGCCAGTAGAGTGGTTGTGCTGGGGCTTGTGCCGTGGTTCCCCGTCCCCCATGAAGTGGCTTGGGGCTGAAAGCTGATCACGCACAGCCACTGCATTTTCATCCTCGGGGAAGTGACTTTGCTGCAGGGGACGTGGGGTGCCCGTGGGATGGGTACCGCTGTGCACAGAGCTTTGAACAGAGGCAAGTCCCTGCTGCCCAGCCACTTTTCAGTAGCCAAGTCGGATTTTAGATACTTGAATTAAGGGTAGTGTTTGTATGTCCAGCTCTTTCTAACTATGGCAGGAACAAAAGAGGCTTTCAGTGAAATTTTCTTTCAGTCTCATTCTTGTGGCTCTTATCACCCTCTGGCTCCTGCAGTGATTTCTCCCCACCCCAACTCCGTTTCACAATTGAAATAGCCTTTCACTTTCTGTGGAGGCTGGATGTAGCAGCAGGTAAACACGGCCATTTGTTGAATCTTTCCTCTCCTGCGTGGAGGGACTGTTTGCACTGTCATCACGGCGTGATTGCCCTCACATCCCCAGCTCCCTCCAAGCCGGCTGGATGGAGCCCTGGAAGCAGCAGAGCCATGACAGGTGAGAATTTAGCATAGATTCGGTGCCTGAGTGTTTACCCAGCGTCTCAGATGGGCTTTGTGGTCTGCACTGAGCTCTGTGCCTCTGCAGAAGCTCATCTGATACTGGTGGAGCTGCTTTGGTCATGTGGACAAGAAGGTCTGCAGGAGAGCTGGGTCACGGGCTAGTCAAACCCCCAAGGTCCTTGCTTTGCTAACCCCACAGCCATGCAGCCACCCTCTGGGGTTAGCAGCCCTGAGCGTACAACATCCCCTTTGGGTCTCCATCTAGACAGAAGTCCTCTCCTCAGACAGCTCTTCTCTGCCCACCATTCTCCTGCTCACCAGACCCCAGTTTCCACCTCAGCATTGAAGAATTTGGGCCTCAAGGTTTAGCATTTTGAACAGCACCAGGTACAATTTCATGGAAAAACTGCTATTCTTACCCAGCTTGTGTTAGTGTACCCTGGTTGCACACCGGTTTGTGTCGTTGTAGAGACGGACACGACACTCAATATCCAGTTACAGCAATCGTTCTCCTTTATTTTACAAGCAGTGCTCTTTTATATCCTCTTAGCTGGTTGCTTATCTGTGCATATATTCTATCATTCTACTTTTGCCCAATCCACTCTCACATCACACATCATTCAGCCAATACAATTGTTGATCACACACTGTTCATCCTCTGGGAAAAGCCAGGATGTTTGCCACCCCTTATCTTGTTTGCTCGGATCTTCTCAGGATTCTTCTGTCTCCTCAACGGTACACGGGTATCTGTTCAGGGTCAGTGTTAAACTTGTATTTTGATCCCTCGGACCAGCCGAGGTCTCCCACAGGTTTGGGTTTTGTTACTTTTCTTGTCTATTGTTTTTAGTATACTCAGACCTTGAATCTGTCTCTGTTCCTGTGTTTCCAGGGGTGGGTTTTAGCACGCATGTGTGACTTTGGTGGAGTCCTCACCAGCAAAGTCTGGAGCATCCTGCCAGCCAGGGAACCCAGTTTGAAACTATTCCCTCTACGTTTTGTTATTTTTCATGATTCAGGAGCCACAGCTGTTGCCTGATGCTTTTTTCCCCTCCTTTTGATATGAAAAGGAGCCTGTAGTTATTCATTGATTATAGTTCATGCACCTTTGCTGCTAATCTAGTCGACAGATGATTAGCAAATTGATATTTTTTTCTCCCTTTTGAAGGGATGAAGTGTCTGTGTTGTGCTCTCCTTTCATCTCCTGTGTTAAATGGTCCAGCAATGAAAGAACAGCTGAGTTTCAAAGTACTCTGGTTTGTAGATCTGTGTGTATGGACCTCTTTGTTGAAGAATCACTGTTGTACCAAAGTGGCTTAAAATATAAAAAATGAAAGGAAGTGGAACAAGCAGCACCAACGGTGACTTTGGGAATGAGCTGATCTTGAATTCAGGGAGAAGAGGAGAGGGGCAAAATCCCTGGGTCCCTCCGAGTGGAGCCCGTTTGCTTGCAAAAGTGATTAGCAGCAGATCTTGGGGATGTTGCCTGTTGGGCTTTGCTACCTGTGCCGACAAGCTGCAGCGTGCCTGTGAAAGGCAGTTTTCCTGGCTGAGTGGGGATGTGCAGCTTCTGTGGCTCCTGCGGGCTGTGCCGAAGGAGCGAGAAGGCAGAGCAGAAGCGCGCAATTCGTGAAGAGCAGCTAATGATCACCTGTCCGAGGCAGGCTAGGCTCTCCTGCAAACCAGCTGCTCGGAGGCTGCTGGTGATGAGCAACGCTGGAAGCTGAGAGGACAAGGGCTTACAATGGCCAGAGGGTCTGCAGGTTTTATGGGCACCTGTAACTGTTCCTTCTCCTTCAGAGGGTGGTGGGTGCATGGAGCAGCTGCAGGTTGACTCGGGGGACTACAGACCTGGTGAGGGAGGCAAGGAATCAAACCTGCCAAGAAGCCTGGTGGTGGCCTGTCCTCTGGGGACGGTTCCTGCAGCACATGGGCAGGATAAGCTGGTGTCTGTGCTGCCCACGTCCAGTTGAGTTCCTCTCTTTGAAGCCCTCTTTTCTCTGACTGGACCATTTCACTTTTGGGTGTTCTACCAGCTGACAAACAAGTTGGTCTGTGGGTGGTCTCCTGAATAGAGGATGCCCGATTTCTCCCCCAGGCTGCTTGCCTCATTTGTGTTTTCCCCTAAAATGCTTAGGAGTTTTAAGTAGCAACCAGAGAAGAAATGGGTTTTTAAGCGCAATGCTTTGAGCACTCGGCTTGGCAAGATCACCTCGCCTGAGCGTGGCTCTGTGGCTCATTGGGTTTTGCAGCAAGATTTAGAGATAGAGCTCGGGCTCTGAAGCTGGCACAGTGGGAAGTGGGTTGGGAAAGATGATAGTCTCTTTTATGGCCATTACGAGACAGACATGCTTTTTTCATTTCCTAACCAAAGCTAGAAGCTTCTAGGACAGTATCGTTGAGGTGCAGGCTTTGACTGCCACCATATCTGGAACCCCTAAAGATTTGAAGACAACGTACTTAGTATTGCTGGCATTGAGTCATCTATACAAATTCCACTCGGGCGTATGAGCCTGGGCGGTGATGCAGAGTTTATGCCACCGTAATGTTGTGCATGTAACATCTGTCACTTGATTCCTGTCAAACATAGTTGCCGATTGCTGTTGCTCTGCTGCTTGATACTCTGCAGTTAGGTAGACCTATGTAAGAAAATTTTGGGAACACCTAGGAAAACTAGTGAGGCAGTGGAGTTGGGGACTTGGAGGGGGGTGGTGTCAGTGGTGATCTGATGACTTTAGTAAAGCACACAATAATACCTCTTTAGTTTTAATTGAACGAAGGTCTCAGGAGCAGGTGTTGCTGTCACTGCGGGGTGTACCTGCTATTCATGACATCTCACATGATTTTGTTGCTGGCATTTTTCTAAAAGAAACAAAATTATTGAGATGCTTCGAGGAAGTGACATTGATTAAGCAAAAAGTTATTTTAAGACCATGCAAATCATCTGGCTGAGCTTTGCAAAAGGAAACTCTGTTTCTGGAGATGTAATCAGCCAGAGATGTAAAGACATAGTCTTGGTCTCTTCCAAGTAAAAAAAAAACAACCACCCATGCTATTTTAAGTAGGAAGTTTCATGCTCTGTGATTACTTTCTACAACTCTGTCATTTCTCTGTGCACTTTCCATTGAAAATGATATTCCTCTCTTCTTGCTCAAGGGTGCTATGGAGTGTTGTGTAGGGATAGACACGGTTGCTTTGCATGTCTCGGAAGTGGCTGTGTTTCTTTTGTGGGTGGATTGATGTTTGTGTTTTAATCATGATCAGTGTACAAATACCAATGGAGTCAGACATTTTGCTGCTGAAATATGACACGTTCCCTGCTGCAAATTTAGGCCAGGAGTACAGTAAGCAGATTTTTTTTTTTTTTTGAGCGTACATGGTTTGGGCTTCAGTGAGAACACTGATGCACAGGAGCAAAAGAGCCTCAGTGGAGACCTGTCTTGCTTGGGGTTGTAACCCTTAGTGTCAGCATGCAGGGAGGGCTTCCTGGTGGCTTTTGGTTTAGGACAGCCTTTTGATAGCACAGAACTGCCCAGGCAGCACACTGTGTTGGAAGAGTCAACAGGAGAGCTTGGGCAAGAGAGAAGTCCAAGAAGTGGGAGGAAACCCAGGACCATGGATGTGCTTTGCTCCTCAGCGATCCCTGGGGGCTTCTGCATTACCTCCCTCTCTGCTGTGCCACCAGACGGACCTTGTGCTGAAAGTTGGAGCCTAATCAGACTAAGCTGCCCTGGGCAGCTTCAGCTGGGGAAGTTCCCTGCAGGGGCTGCACACCCTTCACCGTTGTGCCAGGCAGAGAGGCTGGGAGAGGGTGAGGTGTGGAGGACAGAGGCTCCCAAGCAAGCAGCCAGGGAATGTGTTGAGAAAGTGGCAGTGGCAGGGGTTCCCGCCCTGGGCAGGCTGCGCAAAGCCGTCCAGTGCTGGGCTCGATTACACCCGCCCACCACCATCTCCTCGCCCTCTGCTGTTGTGCTGGTCTTAACCGCTGATAGGTACGGGCGGTCTTTCTTCAGCCATTAATACGCTATTGATCCACAGCCCTGCTGACAGTGTTAATGGACGCTGATTGTGTATTATTATTTCCATAATCGTCCTCAAGCTGGAGTGAATTTTCCTTTTCAAATGGCCCATCGATATCATGCCCTGCATTGTGGGCTGGAGCTGGCCTGGTTAATTTGTTTTGTCGAAAGTTTCAGCAAAGCCTGTGGTCTTCATCCACAGCAGAGCAATCAATGAGACCAGCTGAATCGTGATGGAGCACGCAACAAGGCAGCTGCCATCCCCTCCCAGAGCAGGCACGAGCAACGTGTTGTGTATGACCGTCAGGACGCTGCCCCTGTTGACCCTTCCCATCCTACTAGGCCTTCATCACTCCTGCGGAGTGTTGCTAGCACGTCTCTTCCCTTTACTTGCGTGCTGGCTTCTCTGTGTGCTCTGCTAAGGGGACATAACCCCTTCCTCAGAGGTCTTCGTGTTTGTGTGCCTCTGCTCTTCAAGCAGAGTTGTGCGTTGCATGAACAGACGGGATAAAATGCTGACTAAAGCAATGACTTCAAGGCCCGAGACCCTCCCTGGGTGCTTTGCCGTGCAGGTTCTGTAACTAATGGTGCCACAGGGCAATTCCACCTGTGGACGGGCAGTTACAGAGAGTGGCTGTTGAGCAAAGAATGCTACATGTGGATTTCCTTAATGAAATGCTTATTCAACCCCATGTGTTCCGTAAACACTGTATTTTTTTCCCATTTCTGGGAAACCCCTTCAAGATACATCCCTTACATGCCACTTGCTCAGGAGGGGAAGGATGAGGGAAGGAGGCAGGCAGGTTCCTGAGGGGTTTAAGCAGCAGATTAGCAGCCAAAGCCCCCCCCCACTCCTGCTCCCATGTAACCCAGCACTGTGAGTCCAGGGAGCCTGTGAACAGGGATGGGGAAGGACCCTGGTTTCTTTGCCTAGTTTACGTGCAGAAGAGGCTGAATTATAATTACAGCAGATGTATGGGAGGGCATTGCCTGCATTGCAAAGCAGGGTGGTTGATTAGGTCTGAGGAAGAGGAGAAGCTCCAGGTGCAGCATGACTCTCTGCGGGAGGGTGGTCGCAGAGGTGGGTGGATTCAGTGTCCGTGTGTGTGTGTGTTCGTGTGTGTCCGTGTGTGTGTGTGTAGCTGTGGGTGCTGGGCCAGCAGCTTTGGAGATGTGGGTTCTTCATCCCTGAGGCCACCTGCAGGACACGTGCAGGTGGCAAAGGTGGCTATGGGGCAGAGTCTAACAGCGATGGCTGGTGTTAGCCTGCTGGGAAGGCAGCAGTAAAGTGCAGTTCCTGGCTGTGCTGCAAAAGGGGTGAGCAGACTGCCCTTGGGGTTGGTGACTGACTGAGGGAGTGTCAATGAGGTATCTGTCTCTTACCACCCTCTCTGTGAAGGAGCTCTCATCATTGCCATTGTAGCGATGGGATCTCAGGCTCAAAAAGATGAATGGCTAGACCTGTGAACCAAATGAAGATTACTCATTCCTCTCCAAAAGACCATTTCTCTCTTCTTTTCTGCATTTTAATGATATTAGCAACCTCTAAGCACCAAGAGTCTCATAAACTTTCCAGATTATGGTAATAATAACATTGTACAGTACACTGCACTGGGAATAAAGTTATTTTATCCGCTCCAATTTCCTTTTGTTTTAATGTGTAAATATATCAAGTGAAAGCATAGTAGGAAATCTCAGTGCAGAGGCCAAATGCAGTGCAAGCCAGCCCTTTCCCAAGGAGGGCCTAATGCTGCAGGTTCGGAGCCTGAATTTTTCCTTTGTAAATCATCTGGCACTCAGTATTTGGCTGGCCCGGTTTCTCTGGAGGACTCTGTGTTGGGAACCTTCCCTTAGTTGATTTCTTACCTGGAAGTGCAAGGGAAGTGATGGGTGATGCATCTGTCCCTCAAAATGTTGGGAAAAAAGAGGTAGGGAACAGTCTGTCCTTTCTATCCCTGTAGAGGTCATCAGAGGTCTTCCCTGGACCTCTTCTTCAGGGTTTGCCAGCTTGAAGAGAGGGATTCTGCTCCAGCAGGACTTAGCAGGGCAGGTTGTATCTATGCAAGGGTCGTTTCTCATGGAAGACTGCTGAGAACAGCTGAGATTATTGTTTCACCTCCAGCACCTGGCCTCATGCTCCAGCCTTTCTTTTCCCTCCTAAGGGCCTTCTGTGAAACTGTTTACTCTGACAGGCACGGCCCTGCCATCCTGTTGTGCTGGCAGTGCGCAAACTGTCTGCATGCTGAAATCCTCCAGGAGACCTGGGATGATGTCAAACAATAATGTATTCTTTCTGTTCAAGCACATTAAAAGTGCAATTAATCCTCACAATCTCTCTGCCCATCTGTAATACGGCATGAGGTGACTTTTGCAGCCTTTGTGTGCTGTGGCAGACTGAGCTTGGAACAGAGACCTTCCCAGGTCTCGTGTTGTGATTTGATGCAATCCCGTAAAAGCGGGGTTGGTTCATTGCTCAGCCCCCACCACTTCACTAAGGTCAAGCTGTAATCCAAGGCAGAGTTCCTCAGGCTTCTGTGCCATCCACCCGAGTGCTTTTATCTCCAAGACATCCCCAAGCTTTCTGAGCTCCCTTTTGAGAGATCTGGGTTCATATGGTGTTTAAGACATGGAAAAATGGTTGCTGTTTTGCTGGGAACCTGGTGCTGTGATTGCAAGAAAGATGCTGCAGCTTAAACAGTGGGGATTCACTTGAAGGGATGTCTCTTTCCAATGAATATGGCTGAAAGGTATTAGCGATGGTAACAGAAGCAAGTTAAAACACGTATGAACAAAGCTGGATGTGCACATGCTTGCTTGTAAGCTTCGTTACAGCTCAGTGTATCCAGGGAGTATTTGGGAGAGGAGGACCAAATTATGACACAGGTCTGTTTTGTTGTAGACTAGTGCTATATCATGCTTTGTAGTGACAAATAAGGATTAGTTTAAATAGTATTTCTATCAAATTCAGAGGGACACCAGCAAATAACCACAAGGTATTTTGGCACCAGAATAGTTGTACAAAACCCGTCTAATCCTGTACCACTGTACCTAATGATTTTGCTGTGGAAATACCCCATGTAGAAATGCCTTTAGGCAGGAAAGGGTTACAGAAGACAGGTTAAATTATGGAAGTGGGATGGCCAAAGGAAAAGAAGTGTAAGTTGAAAGGCTTAGGTAGTATACCATGTGGGGTACAGCAGAGCAACTTAAGGAAACATTTAACTGGGAGCTAGAGCTGCAGATAAATATTCCGATTCTCCATGGGGTGGCTGGAAATTAGTTTTTGCAGCAAGGTCATGTTTGCAAAGGGAGAATGGAGCCACCAGCCGGCAAATGCAGCCCATAGACTGTGAAGAGAGGTTATGAGAGAGCTTTGCTGCTGCAGGGTGCCAGGACTCCACTGAAATGCGGCAGCACCAGTCAGAGATGGGGGGGAATGTGGTACAGGATGGGAAGGGACAAAGTCTCTCTTTTAATCATAGAGCAGGGATTCCTCAGCATCACAGCCTGGGTCTCAGCACTGTAAGCGATGCTCTGCAGTGCATGTGGGGTTAAAGGTGTGATGGCAGGTCTGCAGAGGACTGATCCGAGGGCTGAAACAACACAAGAGACTGGCATTGGATTAAGGAGTATTGGCAAAGGTTATGCGGGCATCCGAATTATCCCTCTGCCACTGTTCACCTGACAAGCATTCACAATGTCTTTTCCTGATAAGTCATTATTTTACTTAATGTATGTATATATCTGTATGTATATTCATCCATCCATCCATACCCCTACATGTATGTGTATACAAAGACACACACACACGTATGCAGACATACAGGTTTCTGCTTTCTTCTGCATTCAACAAGACTCTTCTGCCATCCAGGCAGGGGAAAGTCACTCGTCTGCTCAGTCCTATCAGTGAAGCTTTGACAGTGGGTTTCAGCGTTCCGTGATGCTCGAGCGATGGCAGGCATGTTCCTGGGAGCCCTGCAGAAGGGGAAGACAGGAAAGGCTAAGGGTTTCATTGATGTTTGTGCCGTCATATTATTCAAATACACATGTTGCTTCTGTTAGTCAACAGTTTGGACAGTAATAATGATTTTAACAATGTGCCACCACGCTGGAAAGACAGAAGAGGTGCAAAAAGAGCATCTTTTTGTGCTGCTGCCTGGGTGCTGGGTGGCCGTGGCAGGCTGTGGAGCCCCAGCAGCAAGAGCAGCTTGCTACCCACTAGCCCTGATGCTCTTGTGTCACTGCTGCTTGGTCAGTCCCTTGTGGTGACACCAATTTGTACAGGCTGACCTCAAAGGCAGATCTTCTGCACTGCCCGAGCCCAGCCTGCCCGAGGTCTGTGCTACTGGTGGATTAAACCAGCATAAATCTGAGCACTTCCCTTGCCCGGGTGATTAGCTTTAGAGCATTTTGGTCATGCCAAAAGAATGAAGAAGGAAAAAAAAAAAAAAAAGAAGAGAAAGAAAAGTCATCTTTGAAGCTCAACTAACCTTGATGAAAATGTGGGTGCTCAGTTTGGCTTTAACAGGTTGTGCAAAATCTGTGCTTGTTTCAGAAGGCTCGCTAAGGCTCGTTGCTTTAAACCCTTTGATCATCTCCTCAGTGGTTTGTTCATTTGTGTTGTATTTCACTAATGGGAGCTAGAGCTGTGACTCCAGAGTCACCTGGAAGCGTTGTAGCAAGACGGGGAAGAATCCCAGGGGGACTCTCACTGAGGCACCGATTCTTAGACATGTTTGTGGGTTTCTCTGTTCCTTGAAGTGCGACTGGAGTTTTCCCCTCGAACAAGCACAGGTGTCCCGCTGGGCTGCGCGGTCACCTTCAATACATCTCAGCCACTTCAGTGATCACACAAACGCTTTTGGAGTGGGGGCCCAAGGGCTGTTTGCACAGGACTCTGGAGCTGAGGCTTTTTTCCTTTTGCCTGCTGTTGGTCAGGGCTACAGTGGGGCATAGTCGCCATTTGCAGGGCACGAAGTTTTTAAACTTTGTTCTGGGAACTTTCTTTCCATGTATTTTTTCACAGCACTGGTCTTCACTTGTTTTCCTGGCTGGACTGGAAGTGACTGGGCTTCACTTGGAGCTCTAGCTGGAGAGATTCCTAGATATTCTGGGTCCCCTGATCCCGCAGAGCCTGTTCCCTCTGGCTCAGGGCTGTGTAATTTGGGAAGGACTTGGTTCTCCTGCAGCGTGTGCTGTGCCTGTTCTAGGGACATGTGCTGAAAGCTGTACAGAGCTTCAAGGCCCTTTTGACTCTGCTCAGTAGTTAACCCAGCCCCCTGCAAGGAAAATCATAGTAATCAGGACTGTTTTAGACAGGCGTAGAGCAGTTGTGATTTGACTAGGTCCCTGCTTTAACCACTTGCACGTACTCCTCTCTGGGAATAGATGAAAGCAGGGAATTCTTGGTCCTCAGCCGATGCAGAAGTGTCCCCAAAAAAAGCTCCATATTCTGCTTTTCGGTGCCTAGAGCTGCTCATCCCAACAGGACTAAAGGCTTTAAAATAGCAGTTGGTACCAGCAGCCCAGGAGATGGGGAAAATCACTCAATTTTATATCTCCTGGGACCGTTGTGTCTCATACGAAGCACTGTCCAGCTCCTCCCCTCTGTGGCTTAAGAGGTGTCTCTTCCACCCTTCCGTAGGAGCAGCCACCCTGGGCAGCGGGCATGAGGAGCGGGGGTGCTGCTTGTTTCCCTCTTTACCTCTTCTTTGCTCTCTGCAGCTCCTGCTCAGGCCCAAATCATCCATGCTGGGCAGGCATGCGTGGTGAAGGAAGACAACATCAGTGAACGCGTTTACACAATTCGGGAGGGGGACACGCTGGTCCTGCAGTGTCTGGTCACAGGACATCCCCGGCCACAGGTAAGTTTTCAGTCTTGCCTGTCACCCGTGTTCCCCGTGGCACTTCTTTGTAGTCTCCACAGAAAGGCGGATTGTGGGCAGCGTGCTGCCCAGCTTCCTCTTACATCTTGGAGTCAGGTAGGGATGCTCCATAGCGCAAACACTACCTTGTTAAGCTATGAAGCATCTAGCCTTACTTTCATGGAAAACAGCCCACAAAGCTTTACAGGAGCCTACCACCTTCCAGTGGTCTTCAGTATGTAAAGTCCCCCAAAAAATGAAATCCAAACTAAATCCATTATGTATATATAATCCACCCTCAAATCTTTAACCCTCTTACTACAAAGCAGGAACAGCCTGAATGGGCTAGAGGAGGCTTCCCACATGTGCTGGCCATAGGAGTTGATCCTTCATGGTTCACCAGTCTCTCAGCTTCTCTGGATATACAGACAAGGGGAACCTGCTTGGGGGAGTTTTGGGTGCACTTCGCTGAGCCCTGCGGAGAGCCCACTGGTCATTGCTTTATGGCCACCGACCAGGGACAGTTTCAGAATTGCGGCACTGGATATATCCATGCTGTGGTCAAAGTCACAGTTCAGTGGCGAGGTAGGGAACTGAGCTTGGCAAACTGCTGCAGTCTTTCCCCAGGGTCCCTAGAAGGTTACACAGCCTCAAGCCCCATGCAGCCACCTCCCCACCCTTCAGATACTCAAGCAGGCTGGTTCAACGTTAGTGTGGATGTGTCTATAGAGATACTGGACCAGAGTGTGGGTCTGCCCAGCCTGGGACAGAGCATGGTAGGAGTGGCAGCTGATGCGTACTACGAGGCTGGATGTGCCAGAATATACTCAAGGGAGCCAAGTACGATACGTGTGCCGCCTTGACCCCCTTCCCCAGTCCTGCCAAAGATATTTGTGCGGAGAAGCTGTACATATGCATACACCAATCAACGCCTCTGTGGACTTGCTCGTGACGAGCTACTTGGTTAAGAGGAGATGACAAAGGAGATGGAGAGAGACTCACACAGCAGGATTTGAAATGGTTTATCCATCAAAGTATATCCTGGAAACAATAAAAAGGAAATGGTCTTAGCTGGGCCAGCAAAAATGAGACAGTGATGGGTAGATGATAGCTATGTATGTTAGAAAGGAGGAAGATGGTAGAGCTGGCCCTGCCTAAGGATATTGAATGTGTGGGGAGGTGCCGGCAGGTTGTGGGGATTTCAGCCTGAGTAGCCAGGGAGATTGCTGGAGCAGAGCCTGATGCAGGCAGCATGCTAGTGGGCAACACTGTGGCTTGTCGTTGCCCGGACATGCACGGGGGACACCAGAGCGTGGAACCAGGCATGACCAGGGAGGCTGGAACCTGTGCACATAAAACGTGGCATGCATCCTATCTCTACCCCCTGCTTCTCACGGATAGATTTCTTCCCCAGCTAAGCTCTTATACTAACCTTTGTTTAATCTTTTCTTTTCCCTTCTATCAGCCAGTCATTAAAGCATGAAAATGTGGCCAAAATACTTAAATGAGATTGAAATTGAAAAGATTAAAGAGCTGGCTGAAGTGTCCTTGCAAACAGGAGACTCTGAGAGTCTTGGGGTCCTCAGACAATTTCATAATAAGCCTACAAAGACTAACTAAATCCATGGTCATTAGCTCTGAAAATCTGCTCAGCCTAGTGCTCTGGGAGTGGTATATAGACACCCGTGCTCCTTTTAGAGCATCAGCATCAATCAGGCCGTGTCAGTGAGCTTTAAGCAAAGTCTGCGGGAGGAGTCAGGGTATCTGGTCCATCTCATCTGTGGCCAATTTTGAATGAAAGTCTATCATCTCCTTTCTGTTGGCTGCTCTTGCTGAATCTCAGTCCCAGAGTCTAGATGGGCACCAGTGTGGGACACCACCCGTCAGCAACTTTTAGAAGGAATATAGGAAACAAATGGGTTGAGAAAAGCCATCTCTCTCTTTCATTTTCTGGACTGCAGAAAAAAGGGGGAAGCTTGAACTGTCACTGCTAGGACTGTACCTCGTTCCAGACATAAGAGTAACTATTCAGTCTTTAGGAGTGCTGTCCTCTGCAACCATTTGCCGTGAAATATCATGCAGCTCCATTGCCCCGCAAGCAAGAATCTTAAGACATGTAACATGAGGACAAAAAATGCAAGATAGCTTGAAATCTGAAGGGATTTTTTCCCTTTCCTTTTCTATATCTTTAAAATCAAAGTAACAGCTTGTGTACTGCAAAAGGATGACTTATAAAAATAACATACACAGGGGTTCCCTGTGGAAAAGGGGCAAGAGCCAGATAGCAACTGCATTTTCTTACTCTTACTTGGAAAAGCAAACAGCAGAAATAGCCTTGCTGTCCAGAGAAAGATAAAAGAGTGTTGACTGCAATAAAAGCTCTGTAGCTGTGAGCTGATGTCTGCTGTAGCTTTGCAGCCTGCCAGCCACATGGGGTCCCAAGGCTTAATGCTGCAAGTCCTCTGCTGTGCAGATAGTGGTATAAATCCAACCAAGTTCCTGGGTTTACAGGACCAGAGCAGGAGTGGTAAACATACAGTGTGTGTCTGGGTGAACTGAGGGGTCATACTGGACACTCAGATGTGGAGATGGGTGATGGATGAGAATCAGCAGTTGGTCTACTGAGACATAATGAGATCACTTTTGTAAGGTCTGGTGGTGCTGTAGGGCCCATTTTTGAGAATGGTTGGGGAAGAGGAGCAAAGGGAGTGCTGCTGTCCCCTGGCACCTGTAGTTTGTGTCACTGATTGCTTGCATTTCTCTCATTCTTCTTGTGCAGGTGAGATGGACCAAAACCGCTGGCAGCGCATCGGACAAATTCCAAGAGACGTCAGTGCTTAACGAGACCCTTCGGATTGAGAAGATCCAAAGGCTGCAGGGGGGCCGCTATTACTGTAAAGCAGAAAATGGGGTTGGGGTCCCTGCCATCAAGTCCATTCGAGTAGATGTGCAGTGTAAGTCGTTTAGCGGCAACCCAGACCTTCCCACAGTTCTACTGCATGTCTCTGCCTTGCTGCGGGGCCAGCAGGGAGCTGCATTGCCCTAGGACCACAAGCACCTGATTCAGGAGCAAAGGGACTGGTGTGGTGTCCCCAGGGTCCCTTTTCCCTAGGAGATTAGATCCATCCACAAAAAAGATGGCTCTGCCTGTCCATATGAGTCATTCTTACCTAGGTGCCATGATGTCTGTCACTTCCAGAGGTCCCTTGCACTCATCTAGGGTGTAGCATTGTAGATGGTTTCTGCTTTCTTTGTCTTCACTTTGAAGCTGGCAATGCTTGAAGCAAACCAATGCTTCTTGAAATTGGTAGTGCCTCAGATGCTTGGGGCATT
>NW_009647419.1:4403937-4408556 GCF_000708025.1 Charadrius vociferus | reverse complement strand
CCCAGCATTGCTACCTCTGCAGCATGGTGGAAGCAGAGCAAAAGACTCTGGGATGCACCTGAGGAGGCTGAGCTGTGAAAGGGTGAACGTGAAGGAATCTGTGAGGACTTCTTGGTTTCAGTGACTCAGCGTTTCTCTGGCTGGTTGCAGTGTCCATTCTTCTTGTGTCCTGGCGATGCTGTTAGTGGTTTTCCACCTTGGGCCCCAAGTTTTGAAAGTTTCTCATGCTGGCTTAATGTTGTTTATTCTTGGGATGCTTTCGGCAAAAGGAAGGGTAGTAAACTTATCCCATAACTCCCTATGGGAAGAATCCAAGATTTAAGGTCTAGGCAACTCTTCAAGACATTTGCTCTCTTGGGGAAGATTACCGTTCTGCTCATTGTCCTTGGCTATCCACTATTCTAGTTTTCTCCAACCCGAGTAACACCAAGGGCCTCACTCATATCTTCCGAGAAGGCCTAGCCAGCAAGAGGTTGATGCTTAAAAGATGTAAAGTGTGATAAGGCAGCTGGAGCTCTCCCCAAACCTGTGACCACCTGTTCCCACACTCCTAGCAAGACAGTCTTCTGTGCTGAAGAGCACTGTGGTTATCTGTCAGTGGAGCAACCTCCAGGCTTCAAAACCCCAGTAGCTGCATGGAGTCTGGGCAGAGCGTTGCTGACAGCAACTGCTGCCTGACGGCTTCCTCTTAGTCCTACTGTCCAGCCCTACAATGACATGACCCTCACAAAGTGTGCCATAGACTTGAATATCCTTAGGCTTTGGTAGGTGCGTGATCCACAGCTGTATTATATGGCTTGGAGCAGCTCCCGTCTCTGTTCCTTCCTTGCCCTACCCTGCAGTATAGTAGTGTGGTGTGAGCACCATTCCACAGACTGGGAAAGTAGATTGCTTCAGCAGCAGCCACTTTGGATAGGATGAGCATTTCTCCTTGGGCATTGCGTAGCTTTGTTTGGAGGGGTTCTGACATCCACCCAGATCTGCTTGGCTTCTCTGCCCATTTCTTCTCCTACGTGTGGTGGGGCATATGATAATTCTCCATTTTAAAGGGGAATTCCTTTTCCAAAGCCTCAGTAGGACACCTTGTCAGGAAGGGCCTGGGTCTCTAGGAACAGCACTGTGGCATGAATCACTTAATGCCGTGAGGATGCTCCCTTTACTTCTGGGGTGCAGGCTGGAGCTAGAGTGATGTAGTGTCCCATGGTCCCTCATGCAGCTCTGACCTGTAGAACTATGGGGCTAATGGGGTGGCCAAGGGCTTTCTCATACTAACATCTACTCTGCAGATGGACTTGGTAACGCACCTCTGTTCTGCTCACTTGGTTTTTAGGGAGGAGAGACTATTTTCTGCTAGTATTTGCAGTAGGTACAAGGGAACACATAGGAAAAGCCACAGTTTTTGTTGAACGCTCACCCAAGCAACCTTCAGCTGAATGAACCAGAATTTGAAAACAAACCCCTTCTTTCCCTGCATCCCAATTTGAAGTTGGAGGTAAGTAATCACCCTCACATGAACCTTGCTGACAGTGACAGCTAGTGCTAGTCCTCACTCGTACTTTTAGTATTAGACAGAAAGGTTGTGCGGAGAGCACCACTGCTGCCAAGAGGATATTGAACTGGAAACACTAACCTGTGTAGCAAGTTATTCCTTTGCCCCAAGTGGGCATCAAGTGAGGCTTTAAAGTATTGTTTAGGTACTGGCAGAGAGGCAGCTGCTGTTTGGAGTATTTCCATGTGGGAGAGAGGGAAAATAAAGAAAAAGAAAGAATGGATGTTTACAAGCTTATATTGCGCATGAAACATCCCATGTGATCATCTCCATGAGCAGCCTTGGGCCAAATTTATCATTTGTGCAGCTCACTGACATCAGTGGCGTTACTTGTACATCAAGGACATACATATCATTGTAGGTCTTATTTTAGCTTTTCTCAGGAGGGCTAGACTTAGAGCTGACTCCTACGAAAGAAGGCTGAAAGATTCAAGGGAGGAAAAGTTTAGCAACTGAAAGGAAGATGTTTTCTGTGTGGGGAGTAGCTGGGAGCCAGGAGACCTGAATGGCGAGTATCTTCCTTGATCAGTAAGAGAAGTGTTTTGCCGTGCATCCTGCTGAGAAATGGACCTTCAGAAGGGTGGTAGCTACAGAGCTGCTCGCATAAAGTGTGAACAAATAAAGAAGGGTTAAGGACAAAGAAGGGTGAAAGAGGAGAGGCTGTGCCCAAGGTCCTGGTCCAAAAGAATTTGGTATAAAATTCAGTCACCCTATGGCCACATGGAGACAGCACTGTATGGAGAGGAGCCTTTTTTCCTTCACCTGTGTATGTTTTTCTTCAGCCTTGGGTTTGTGTTTTGGGGTGGGGTTTTTTTTGTGTGCCTTGTCATTGTTCTGCTAATGGCTCTACTCATATCTCTGAGCTATGGTGTGGTCAGGCCGACAAATCTCAGGTCCCATTACAATTGCTGTCTACCAAGCATACAGCTCATTAAAATATGCAAATCCACAAGCTGACACTTGTGATTCAGCAGAGAACATGCGTTATTTGGATGACACGTTAGCAGAAACTCATCTGTGCTTCCCCCTTCCTTTCTGGGAGTCAGATTTCCAAACTTACCAATCTTTAAAATAAAATATTGTGAAAATTAGGTGGCATAGGAGAGCAGGAGGTGATGAGCACGTGTCCTCTTGCTCTCTGCTAACATGTGCAAGAAGACCATGCTGGCAGCAGTTTCTTCGCAGTTGAAGGTGGGGTCATAAGACGCTGAAAACGTAGAATTGCTTCAACTGAGCTCAGCAGATGCCTTATAAGACATGCTCAAGGGCATGGGGACAGATTTCCGTTTTAGAGGGTCAATAGGTCCCATCTTGTCAAATGGGAGCTTTACATTTAATCACAATCAGTCTCAAAGTGGTTCTGGGAGAGGGAATCCCTCTGAGGTTTTCCCCACACTTTCCTGATGTTCAAATATTGGTGTCTGGTGCAAAAGCCCAAGAAAATGATGCCTTTTTTAGTAGGAGGGTAGCCTCTGGGGAGTGGGTGGATAGAGAAAGTATGCGCCCTGCAGGGCTATTGCTTGTGTCATTGCAAGTGAAGTCACTGATGACCATGGATCCAATTGTGACAGCTGTGTGTCTGGTGCAGGTATGTTAAGAGAATTGGAAGGAGCATTTTCTTAAGGAGCGTTTCATAAAGGGAGAAACCAGAAAAGAATCTGATCAGTTTAAGGGTGAGTGATAGGGATGCAGTGAGTAGAAGTGGCTGAAGAGGGAGAGTCAGCACAGACCTTGAAAAGAAGAAAAGACACAGGGGTTATTTTAAGAGGAAGAGAGAGAAATTGTACATATCTTCTCCATTGTCTTGCATCTCCTGTTCCCATGGCACCCCACGAGACTTGCTGCTGTCTAGGAGATGACTCTCCATCTCAACTCCTTGATCTTGTCCTGGCTTCTACTCTCACCCCTTGACTTGAAGGTTTGTGATGTTCTTTGTGTGGGCATCTCACACCATGGACTTAACCCCATGATTTCAGGAGGAATGTGGAAAGTGGAAGCGGAAGAAATGATGGTGGAGCAGAGTTACCTGGGATCCTTCTGAGCTCTCACTGAAGTAAAAAGCAGTGATTTGGGCTGTGGGGTGTCATTGGGGAAGGTGAAGCAGCCCACTGGTCTGAGAGGCATGTGGCAGGCGTGCAGTTTGCTTGAGGACCACATGGGATCTGCAAACCAGAAGGTGCTTTCTATTCTCTGAAGGTTGTGTGGTGAGCGGGAGAATTTTTGCTTCTCCTATCCGTTCCCTTTAGATACTGTTTGTATTACCTGCCCTCAGATCAGCTCTTAATTCAGCAGTTGTCATCAGCCAAAAGTGTGGGAGCTTCCCCTCTCCTCTATGGCGCCTGGAGCATCATCTGCTCTGCAGGCTGTACATGCAGACCAAGCTTCACTAACAACTGCTGCGGCCCTCCTTACCTTCCTTCCAGATCTAGATGAACCTGTTCTCACCGTTCACCAGACTATCAGCGATGTACGTGGCAGCTTCTACCAGGAGAAGACTGTCTTCCTCCGCTGCACTGTCAACTCCAACCCACCAGCTCGCTTCATCTGGAAACGGGGAGCTGAGACGCTTTCCCACAGTCAGGACAATGGCGTGGACATCTATGAACCTCTCTACACACAGGTGACAAAAAACCCAAACCTCCAGGAGCTTGTGTTGAGCATCTTGCTGGTGCAGGGCACTCTGTAGTGGGTGGTGTCTTTTTTTCCATATGGATTACAACGCTAGGGAGAGGGTGGTGGCCACTGCAAGGAGCACTGACTCCAAAAGGGCTGGTAGAGCCTATTTCTGTATGCAGGTTCCCAGGGGACAAGAGGAAGAGAGCAACAGGAGGGATTTTGACAACCTAGAAGTTGCTTCCCCTTTTTGGCATTGTCCCTGAGAGCAGGTCACAGCTCCCCTAAGGAGGTTACATGGCTGTTGGATGGCCAAGACTAAAATCCAAGTAAACAAGCCCAAGATTGGGTCTCCTCTGTCTCCCGTTACTAATTTTTTTTTTTTTTTTCTCAATTGAGGGCCCCGGCTCCATAAATCAGAGAATTGCTTCCTGTTTAGCAGTGTGAGTGAACAGCA